>NC_069731.1:7093258-7393258 GCF_027358585.1 Pangasianodon hypophthalmus | reverse complement strand
GATGTCTTTGTATGCTGTAGCATTACAATTTCCCTTCAATGGAACTAAGGGGCCCAAACCTGTTCCAGCATGACAATGCCTCTGTGCACAAGCGAGGTCCATGAAGATATGGTTTGCCAGTCTGGAGTGGAAAAGCTCTAATGGCCTACACCTTTGGGATGAGCTGGAACGCCGACTGCACCCCAGGCCTCCTCGCTCAACATCAGTGCCTGAACTCACTAATGCTGTTGTGGCTGAATGGCCAAATCCCCATAGCCACGCTCCAAAATATAGTGGAAATCCTTTCCAGAAGAATGGAGGTTATTAAAACAGCAAAAGGGGGGACTAAATCTTGAATGAGATGTTCAGCAAGCACATATGATCAAGTATGATCCACATACGTTTGGCCAGATAGTATATATTTATTTTAAACTCCATGTGGTGTCTGAGGTGTGGATAATGTGTGATGATTACGTGAAAGCGTAAACTACAGCACCAGCTAACATGCAGCCAGTTGCACTAGTAGAACGTAAGCTCAATCATAGACTCATTTGAACATAAATGGCCACTATGTTCAGGTTTATGCACTACTAAAAATTTAACAGCTGTACCAAGTCGCAGTTTTAACATAGCCTGAAGTTATAACACGTACACCTGAGTAAGTACAACATCCGCTGTAAACAAAACTACTTGGTAATTCTGTTCTAAATGTCCCGCGTACAGAGTAAACAGTGCATTATATTGTGGAGAGTATAATGACTTCTTGATGTAGGAAGTTTTTTTTTTGTGTTCTGTTATCACCAGACATGGCCACCTCGCTGAAATATACTGTACAGCACAAATAAACGTAAGCGATCATAGGATAAACTACAAACAGGCTATTTTTGTATCTACAGTGAATATAAAAAGTCTACACACCCCTGTTAAAATGGCAGGTTTTTGTGATGTAAAAAACTGAAAGCAAAATAAATCATGTCAGATCTTTTAACACCCTCAATGTGAAATTACAACATATTAAGGGAAAATCGGAAAAATAAAAAAAACTTACAATAACCTAGTTGCATAATTGTGCACACCCCTAAACTAATACTTTGTTGAAGCACCTGCCATTTTAACAGGGGTGTGTAGACTTTTTATATCCGTTGTAGCACCATAACGAGTACTTTACTCAGCTAGTGCAAAATGTCCTAGGTCAAATTAATATTATTGGCAAGGTACAACACAAAATGCTGAAAAACATTACAGTTAACGTATTAATATACTGTATGTTATTCTGTCATTCAGCGTAATTTAATGCATATTAAGTCTGCAGCTGCTTCGTTCTTTTTCGTTGCTATGGTTCCTTAGTGGCACCTAAAGTACAAAAAGTCGAGAGATAAATAATTTGACTTTATTGATTATTGAAGAAAATGCTACACTGTGAAAGATGCTAACTGCTTCTATGCGTCTCAATCTTGGATGTACTTCCTGTTTCTGTTGAACGGTGGTTGTGATTGGCTGCTGATGGTGAAATACATCACTGTTTTGATCTACAATCACTTCAAGCACCATTAATTATGAAGTATCTTAAAGTGTCTTGTGGTGCAACTGAAATTCTACACCATGCTAGTGTTAAACTAACGTATGGTTTACTAACTTAGGATCAAACTTGCATTCAACTGGTGCAACTGGCACTTAAATTTTTACTAAAAGTGAAACAATACTAAAAGTATTTTTCCAATCTAAAACAAAAAGGTGATTTTTTTAAATTCTCCACAACATGACCTCCATTTTTAATTATCACTTCAACCTTCTGGATGATCAAGCAGGTGAATATTTATATTACTCAAATGAAGAAACTCCGCAAGTTAGCCAGTTCAAGCACAGAGCAGGGTTGCATGTGTGATCGCGTGGTTTACCGTCAGGTCCTGGACGATGGTCTGCATCAAGGCGGCGTTGGCGGCTACGTGATTGCGGAGCTGTGTGTGCTGCAGGAGCAACGAGAGGATCTGAGCCAGCAGGGGAAGCTCCTCCTCGCACAGGTCACACACACGTAGAGACTGCAGCACCAATCGCAAAAGACGTGGCACTGTGCTCAGCGCAGCAAAACACGCCTCCCATACTGCGTCCCTGTGGAGCAGACAGACGAGTGACAACTGAGTGATTCAAAAAACAATTCTAACCAACAAAAGGAGGTCCATGTGTGTTTGCAGTATTAGAAGCCTAGCTAGTACTATCGTATGGGATAAGTTTTCCAGACACGCTTGTTTAATAATATTGCCAGGGTGCGTCTGTAGTAATTATGGTTGATTCATACTGTATTTGATAAGCAATGTCTGTATAAATTACAGAAATGGGCGTGTCTTCACACAAAAAATTCCATGCGTACTACATACACCTCATTTTAATACAGACTGATTGTTTTTATTACAAGCACTTCTTGTAGGGGGCGTGGCCACGCAAGATCATTGTGCTCATTGTACATTTCTATATTTTATTGTTATGCATTTTAAACTTGGCCAGTATTTGGTTTGAATGGGAGACAACAGAAATGTTTGAGGGCTTCCTGGAGTGACTTTACACTGAATTTTCCCAATTCCCCTAAATTTCATGGCCATACATCAAGCTGTTGCTGAGATATTGCATCACTTCCTGTTTTCAGTCACCATCTCAGCCTGTTTAGCTTGTGTACTAATCATATTTGCCAAGTTTGGTGTAAATGATATCACTTCCTGTATGGTGACTTGAGGTTGGTCTCACAATGCTGTGATCCACATTTCATATTTCAAATTTCAGATTTTCAACATCACGGTCTATGTTGCACTCGACATGACCCAAAGAATCAGAGGAAAGGGTAATCGCATTTCTAAGACGTTGCGTTGTGGCGTTATTATTGCACACATATGTCCAAATTTGTCCTGTTGGTGGTGCTTGGGCCCTAATAATAAATTCTATCAATCTGTGATGTAAACTCATCAAAACCCCTCAAATATGAGCTCACTTCATGTCTACGATTGTGTGCAAAAGTTTGTATCCTCCAAATTTTCTCGATTGGGAGTGTGGGGGAGTCATATATTGAAATTTATTACAATGTTAAAGGATGTTAAAGCCAAAAGCTGATCAGAGTATACTAAACAGTTAGAGGCAGTTACTAATGTAAATACAAGAGGGGATACAAGTGAATAGAAAATATATATATTTTTAATCACACTTAGGCATGGAAACCCCCAAAACTCATTTGTATAATACTGCATTATGCTAGTTTTTGTACTCTGTGGATTTTCAGCTATATGCCAGCTCTTGAACTTTGTAACCTGCATGCTTAATGTTGGCTATGTAAATTGTGTATAAAAGCTACATGCACACCTGTACTTGACATATGTTAACACTTTATAATCTATCTTTATAAGCATTGATGTGAGTCGTCAGAGAGTTGTACTCTATAAACACCAGATAATTGCGCCTGTTACAGCTGGATGGACAATGTAGGGGTGCCTTTTCTTTTGGAAGCATGTCTTTTTCTCTTGTTTTTTGTTTAGTTCTTTTTTTTTTTTTTTTTTGGAATAGGGAAGTTAGCAATATTTGTTTTACTTTTCTAGATTTTCCAAAGTATTTGCATTAAAAGGACAAAACCCTCACATTCCACTGGCACAACAAGCCTGATACTAACTTTTTTTTTTCTGAGATACATTTGCTGCACCCATTTTTGTATTTTGTTATTGTCACATGCACAAATGTATGTGTGAGTGTGCACCTCTTGCGGGCACTTTGCTCCAGCTGCAGCAGCAGACTGAGCATGCTCAGACAACAGTCAGCCAAGAAGTGGAGGAGTGTGTCGTTGGGCAGGAGGTTGTGATCCAGCAACCGTGGAATACACCTCAGCAGGGCGGCACACATGCAGTCCGGCACGACTACCAACCCACACTAGATGTACGTACAGAGACAGTCAGTCACTTAGATCCATAATGTGAGATTTTTTTTAAACCTATTATGCACAGCATTACACTCACCAGGTTCTTGATGATGGCATTTTGCAAGATTTCAAAACACTGCCCTCGAGAACCCAACGTCTCCAAACAGTGACATACTTCCTATAGGCAGAAACAGTGCAAATGTTTATTTCTAGAAAACAAAAAAGGAGCACTTGCTAAAATATATGTGCTTTAGATATGGAAATCTTTGCAATGTTTCTTCTTTTGAAAGTGCTCAAGAAAGTGCTTTCTTCTTTTGAAAGTGCTCATGAAAATTAGCAAAAATAACCAGTAGTGCAATTTTTTTTTAAACACCTTTTTTCAAAATTAACTTTTTTTTTATTATTATTTTTTATTAACATCTTCTTGTACAATGTCTTACAAGATTGTAGAAGGATCCTCCTCCATACAGAATATTATAAACCCATTATATTCTCAGGTTTTTGCGTGTGGACTTCTGTCTTCAATTCAGACCACATTTTCAGTACGGTTAAAATCCTGACACATAGTGACGCTCAATGCAAAACATTGATTTTTGTGTTTATTTAACAATTTCTGTGTTTATTTGTAAGTATGTTTGGCTTATCACCTCATTGAAAGCTTTATCTATGCCTAAGTCTGAACTTCCTAGCAGAGGCAACCAGATTTTGGGCTGAAATATCCTGGCATTTAGCAGAATTCATAATATCATTAATCTTCACAAGAGATGACAAGCAAAAAGATGCATTTTGGTTTCATCTGACCACAGTTCCTTTTTTTTTATAAGATTTGCACAGATTAATAACATGGCTGTGAGTGCCAAGTAAAACACATTCAGAGAGAATTCAAGGCTGTGTTCCAAACCACATAATGTGCGCCAATAGTAATGACATTAATGGTGTACTGTGAAACTTTTTTTTTTTTTTTTTTAGTACAGTAGCATGCAGTTTGGGATGCAGACCCCGTAGCAGTGACTCTCAGGATATAATCATCTACTAACAGTACTGAAGCTTCATGAGGACCAGTTACTGAGCACCAGGTGAAAAACTAAGACCACCAATCTCACACCATGTTTCTTTGTTAGCTCATATCTTTCTACCTTGGACGCAGATAGATGTGTTCTGGCCCACTAACTCTACAGTTCTACACTGTAGAGAACAAAACAATCTCCTCTGATCGCTTCTACTGCTTGTATTTTTGTTACATGATCTGTGGGCTCTGATTGAATTTTACTATCTAATCAAGGCATTTTGTTCTTCAGCCTGTCAAACACAGTAGACACGAGCTGGATAACGTTGCCATTCCAGTAAAAAAAAAAAAACGGAGCAAAAATGTAACTTACCCTTATATTTATTTCTTGGTTCTACATTTATGTGTGAATATAAAATTTATATTTAGACTTATAGAAAAGCTAAATTCCATCACTCCTGAATCCATTTTGTTGATTACATCAGACTCTCTCATGCTTTAACTTCCATTTTGTTTGTTTATAGTCTCTCACGCTTACTCTCCCCTGATTGGCTGACAGCTCTTGTCTGTCACTATATAGTCAGACTTCTTTCATGCCTAACGCTACCAAACACATATTACAGGACTGTCAGAGTGACTCAGCCACTCAGGAACATCATATTATAGAGTGTCCCCTGACTCAAACATTTTAACAACAAAAAATATATGTATATATACTGAAGTTTTGACAATGAAAAAAATTAAAAAGTTTAAAAGGATTTTATTTTAGAACAAAAATTTTGACCTTTTGCTTTGGGTTCTTTTCAAATGAATTTTTCTATGGATATTATGCTTAAAAAACAGTATTATTACACTCCACATAATCTAAAATCATGATAATGACTATTTGTAATGGTAAGGAAAATATGTATTGATATTTTTTATTGCCAGATATAAGGCAAAAACCTGCACTCCACAACTGATTAAACCTGAGTGCACAAATATTGAGGATGAGATAAAGAAACCTTCGATAAAAGAAAGGCCTTCAAAGAACAAAAGGCTACCACACACACACACACACACACACACACACACACACACACATACACACACACACAGGCTTTAAAGGGTTACCTAGCCACTGATAGCTGTTAGTGGTAATGGATGTTGACGCTGGACAGATTAGCGACGGCTCGTCGTTGTTTCGACTGAAATTTTATGAGGACAAACAATAAATACGTGTGTGTGTGTGTGTGTGTGTGTGTGTGTGTCGTACAAGCTGAAATCAAATAGTGCTAATAGAATTAGAGAGGATTGAATTAAACAGATGAAGGCAGATGGGACTGTCATTCAGAGCAGGTTATTATCTGACATTAATCAAACTAACCGTGTTAACGCACATTACACACAATTTAGATTGGATACACCTGATTGCCAATAAAGCAGTGAACATCCAGCAGTTATGCGCACACATACACACACACACACACACACAGTCATATTTTTAAATCTAGGCATCTAATTAACACTCTTAAGTGCTGGAAATTGTGCAAAACATTTTTTTTAAGTGTTCATGAAGATTATAAAGAATGTACACATTATGTTCCATATTTAGGAAAAGGAAAAAAAAAACTGAAATTAAAACAAAAAAAAAGAAATCTGAGTTTGCTGATACCTTTATTTAGTGTCTGCAACATTAATTTAATAATGAAAATAAAAATAATTACATTAAAATTTTACAATTTTAAAGATTCACTACAAATTTTTTAACATTAAATCAGCTGCTTCCAAGGTTTGTAATCGGTAATAAAAACAACGGAGAAAAAAGATAATACCATCAATATTTCAGAAAAGTGTATTGTGACATATTTGATCACAATATTTATAGTCATATTGCCAAGCCCTACTTAATAACATTCACATGAAAAGCTACACTGCAAAAACTGACATCTTACCAAGTAAAAATTTCATGAAAAAAATCAAATTTATTTAGTATTTCCTATTATAAGATTGCAGTAAACCAAATCTAAAATTATTAAACTTATTTTGGGACATTTTTACTCATTTAAAGCTTTTCTTGTTCTATTGGCAGGTCAGTTTGCTTCTTTCTAGAAATAAATGCTTAAAATGAACAAAATTATCTAGCCAATAGACCAAGACTATTATAGGCTTGAAATGAGTTTTAAAAAAAAAAAAGTCTAGAAATAGGTTTAATAATCTTATATTTGGTTTATGGTAATCTTATAATAGGAAATACTAGATACATTTGACTATATTCAGTATATTTTCACATGCTAAGATGTCATTTCTTGCAGTGTAAACTGTACTATTTATGTATTAAACTATTAAACAGTGACAGGAAATGTTAGGTAGACACAGAAATATGCAGATTTTTGGTTCCTAATGCCACAGGTTGTTCAGAAAATTTCCAAATGTTAACTACGAGTTACAAAACAAAGACACGACCACTGTCAAAAGATTGTAATTTTCATAATTCTGACATGACGTGAACAGGACTAGTGCGGAGGGTCAGAATCTAAAGTGTTGGAAGAGGATTCTGTGTTAATCATGATGTATTTTGATTTGAATAGTAGGATACTATTTCTCAAAAAGTTTGGCCAAAGTGTTTTAAGAGAGGCAGTATGAGGCTATTTCTCAACTTGGATTAATTAAGTTTGATGTTGACATTGAAGGTGTACTTTATGAGTGTGTGTGTGTGTGTGTGTGTGTGTAGGATGACTCCTTCCCTCATTAGACCTTATTATTCTCCATCAGCCTCACCTGTTGGCATCACCTCTCATTACAGTATCCGTGGTGATGCGAGCCGTTACAGCCATGCACAGAATCACTGATTGACTCAGACGTCGAAATGAAAGCTTGTCCGAAATTGTAGTGAGGAATTATCAAGCCCCGTGTGCGTGTGCATGTGTGTGTATGAGTGAGTGAGAGATGTAAAAGAAGCTGTTAGGGAGTTAGGGAGAGAGAGAACCTAGCCGGAGGGCACGCTTTTTGTCAGGTTTTAATTTCCGTGTAAAATGTCAGCCGCTGATGGTGTCCGCTGGCTGGCATTAGCATTTCGCTTTAGCCAGCGGCACTCCGATAACCAGCCCTTATTGAAATATGGAGCCGGTGCGCCGTGATAACCCCCTCCCCCCAACACGTCTGCTCTCCAGGGGGGACCTACATCACTCACGTGTGTGGAATACGAACTGTGGATGGTCCGTTTATTTGATAACAGCTAAAATAAGGGGTTGATTGACAAGGCATGAAAGAAGGAGGCGCCTGGTATAAACTCCATTACGCCTACTTAGGGGTCAGGAAGAAAAGTGTGTGTGTGTGTGTGTGTGTGTGTGTCAGTCATCACGGTCGTTTAGGCATGCCAAGCTGGCACAGATGAGAAACAACTGAGCCTTGACTACAGACAGAGAGAGAGAGAAAAGAATTCTCACCTCGACCACGTCCCAGTGGTGCGTGAACTGCTCGAGTGGTGTGGTGAACACGCTGAGGGGTGAGAGGGCTGACGAGGGCAGCATCCCTTCATCATCTGCCTGCTGTAGGGTCCTCAGTCTCTCAGATGAGAAACCTGAGAAGCAGAATGTAGTAAGAGCAAATTTTGAGATGATGAAAATAAATAGGGTTCTAAAAATGTGCCTTTTTTGGAGGAAAAAAGGTCAAATATACAGCGGAGAATGGTCAGACTGGTTCAAGCTGACGGGAAGGCTAGAGTAACTCAAATAACTACTCTTTACAACCGTGGTGAGGAGGAAAGCATCTCAGAACGCACAGCACATTGAACCTTCAGGTGGATGGGCTATAACTGTAGCAGATCACGTCAGGTTCCATTACTGAGAGCCAAGAGCAGGAAGCTACACTGGACGGACTGGAAAAATGCTGTCTGATCTGTTGAACCTTAGTTTCTGCTGCGACATGCAGATGGTAGGGTCAGAATTTAGTGTCAGCAGCATGAATCCATGGAGCCAACCTGCCTCGTGTCAACAAGTTCACCTTGATGGTGGTGGTGTAATGGTGCGGGGAACGTTTTCCGCTTAATGTTTAGGCCCATTAATACCAACTGAGCATTCTTTGAATGCCACAACCTTTCTGAATATCGTTGCTGACCACGTGCGTCCCTTTATGGCCACAATTTACCCATGCCATATCTACTTCCAGTATGATGAAACATCATATCAGAAACCACAAATGGTCTCACTTGTGGTTTCTGATATGGGAGTGGTTGGTGGGTGCTGGTGGGGTTTCATCCAGTATTACAATATTAGTATGGTGTAAAAAAAAAAAAATAAAATAATAAAAAAAAATAATAATAAATAAAAAAAAAAACCTAGAGTTGTTCTATGTGGTTAACATTCTTTTTATTAACACTGGTATTATCTTACACTGGGGCACTTATTGTACTTTATGTAGTTGTGTGTACAACGTCCCAGCACTCTCTTAGCTCACACTGTGTGGTGAATGTGTGAATGAGCCTTAAAAATGGGAAAAGAGTTATTAATTTATGAAATAAAGACTGAGTTTGTTAAGTTTCACATTACCACAAGATGTTCCTTTATTACAGGTAACACATGGTCACATAGTGCACGTTAAGCTATTGATAGCAATGTCATACTCTGGCTTCAGATCAGTTCTGAAGGCTGAGAGGCTCATAGTGAGACTTTAGAAACATTTTGACAAATTCTACAATAGAGCTATATTTCTCATTCTCATTTCTCATTCTCTTTTTTCAGCCAGAAACCACAGTGGGTGTAAAAACCGTCATAAATGTTTCTAACATCCAGTCACTATGAAATATGTATCATCACAAAATTCTTGTTATTATTAACATTATTAACCCCTAAGGGTCAATAAAGAAAAAATGAAATAAAATTAAAATAAAAAAAGTTGGAATTAAAAAGTAAAAGAACTTGTTCTTGATACTATAAGAATAGAAATGATGACGTGAACAGAGTACGCATGTGCACTCAATTTACTTTTTGTCACTGTAACGTTACCCAAAAAGCTCATTATAATTTATATTCGAGTGTGTGTGTGTGTGTGTGTGTGTGTACCTGTCAGTGTTGAGAAAAGGAAACTGAAGTAATCCACGTCCCGCACTGGCACATCCTGCGAACTGCTGGACCAGCCACTTAAAGGAGACCTGCACAAGACCACACACACACACACACACACACACACACACACACACACACACACACACACACACACACACATTACTGCGCAGTGGTCCAGCACTGATCCGCTCTCCCATTACAATGTGCCCCACTGTGCTTGTGTGTGCACTGAAAATGTCAGTCTAAAAATACCAGACACCTGAGATCCCCCCATTTCCTCTAAGAACACATTAAAAAAGTGGCCAGTGTTAATATATGAACGTTCACACACGGCTGCGTCGAACACAATCTGATGCACAGAATCCCTATCCTTACTTTACCTCTGCTGGTTCAGCTCAGCACACGAGCATCCTTGCCGGATTTTCCCCCCAGAACATTCTTTAACTTAGACGCGATCCAATAGTGCTCAAGTCACCGAATGCATTTTCTTCACTTCTAACAGTGAGAATCAATTACTGTGTTTTGACTTGGGAAGGATGTTTTAAATGATGTGGTTTCTTTTAAAATCACATTTAACTGAATCAAGTTTCAACATAGAAAATCAGGAATGGAGTCTATGATATTATTATTATTATTATTATTATTATTATTATTATTAGTAGTAGTAGTAGTAGTAATAATATGGTGCAAATCACAACACACCATTATCAAAGCTATTATATGCACTATTATTAATAAATTCTTATAATTATTAGACAATTCTGCTCATGTGAATTGAACAAGTTTAATCCAAACCTCAAGAACTCAAAAACAATAATATATATATAAATATAAATTAAATAATGTCAGTTAAATAATGTCAACTTGGACCTAATGTGGTCTGTTGGTGGAAAGTTGGCTCAGATAAATAGTCAGAATATTACTGTACAAATTTGAATAATGAGTCTAATATTTATATAGTTGGATTATGTTCGTACAAAAAATAAATCTATGCTGAGGGGTTTTGTGAAATTTATTTTACAGTTAAACGGGTCCCTGGCAGTAGGAGAGTTTTGAGAATCCTTGCTCTAGAGACCCTGGGCTGCACAACACGTCATTTGGTGCTACTGGCTTTTGCATTCTTTGTTTTTACATTACTATGCATTTTACAACTGCAGTATTTGATAAAAATAAAAATCATAAAGCAGTAATTTGTCTGTTTTTTCTAATAAACAGTGCACTTCTTAGTTAAAGTAATATATATTAAGTTATATATATCTTTTGTTAATTGTTCTTGCCATATTGGGCTTTACAATCTATTTTCTTTCAACTGCAATTATAAATAAACTTATGCAGTGCAGTCTTAAAAAGAATCCCGTTTTTCCTTAACTTGTTAAAGAACTTGTTAAGAAGTGCAAAACTGAAAATGGAAACGCTGAAATATGCATTTTAAAACAACTCAAACACACTCAAACTGCCACTTTACTGGATCACCGAGATAATTACAGAACCGTTTCAGAGTCATGCTTTTCTATAAAAGAAATTTGAGCAAGGCTGCTCATGTGTGTGTGTGTGTGTGTGTCCATATGCATGTGTGGTGTGCATTCAAGGACAATATGCTCACTGTCTCTGCTAAATGGATTATTTCAGATTGGGCAATGTAGAGAAGTGGGCCAAAAAAATGATTTCAATTTGCATGTGGAACGGTTTCATGTGATGTGTTTAAATATCTCATAAACCATCAATCACGGGGTGCACATCGTCTACACATGGTCTCTCAAACATTTGTGTAAAACTAAACTATTACAGCACTGTAATGGGTTTCAACACATATTTACTGTTTTTGTAATATATTAAAAATCTCATTCTGATGCATGCATGTATAAAAAAAAAAAATAGAGGCAATTTAAGAAAAAAAAAACCAAAAAACAAATTCTTAGAAGCTTCCTACAGATCATTTCTTTTCCCTGAAGATGCTGCACTTCTCGATGCTGCGCTCAATGACTGATTCTTTGTTCATCTTCACACTATTCCTCTGGACGTAATCATCCCTGTTATGAAAGTGACCTGTAACTGAATCCTGCTGTTGCGGCTGCATGATCCATATACACCAAGCACATCTAACAGCCATATCATCCACTGGAAACAGCAGACATGTTTAAATATTTAGCAGGAAACATGACGTCTGCGTACAGACCCAGGTGTAGTGTGAGGCTGCTGTAATCAGATTTGGATGTTGTGTGCACGTGTGGCTTTTATAATGTAATGAATTTCCATCAGTTCACAAGCACATGTATATAGATCATATACAGATCCATTTACACACAGTTTTGCATCAAATCGAGCACTCAGGGGCTTTTCTAATAATTCATCTGGGCCTGTAATTAAATCAACCAACCATAAACATTGTGTAGGATGTCCCTAATGTAGTACATATGTGTATTTTTTTTTTTTTAGTATATCTGTATTCTGTGACTAGAAAAGCTGCAATAGTTTTAACATTAAATGTTATGCTACAGTGGTATAAAAAAAACCCACAAAAATTCTTTCTAGGTTGCGCACTTTGTAACAGGGAACAAGCACGCGCACTGAAAATAAGAAAAATATACTTCTACATTGTTTTGGTCCTCATTATGTGTGGTTTAAACAATATTCTGGAAGTTTTCCTGATGTTGAAATATGAATAATGTTGAAAATGAGAGATAGAAATAACAACTTCTAAGCAGAATTGTAAAATGTAATAAAATGATCACTGGATTTTAAATTAAAGTGCATGCATTGCACCGTATTTTTCTACTCTTAATAAATATTTCTGTGGAAGACATTAAGATTTGAATGTTTAAAAGACACTGAATTTTGAATAATGAAATTTAAACACCACTGAATCCATAACATGGAATACATTACGCTGAAAATCCACACATTTGTATTATTTGCTCTGAAATAAGTGAAGTAGTTTTATTTCAGTGTTTTAAAATAAAAAATAAATAAATAAAACCAGCTACAAATATTCAAATCATTTTTTTCCTGCTCAATGTTCACAAATTTAGATTTAATTATTCAGTTTTCAGATATTAAAAAACTATTCGAGTTGCGCAATCCAGTGCTCAAATTTGACCAGTCAAATTCAGATTGCAAAATTCACAACACAAGTTAAACATCTGGGCTTTCAAGGCAGAGGCAGAGGCAAAGGCAAAGGCAGGCAATGCTGGAATGAGAAACGGAGAACTGGATAGATATCGGTTCATTGCATTTCAGGCTCGATTGCATTTGCCTTTCCCAGATCAGAATTTGGGAACACCTGGAGAAAAAAAAAAAACTGAACGTAGAAGCTTGATTTTTTTTTTTTTTTTTTTTTTTGAAAGTGTGAATTTTAAAATGCGAATTTCTAAACACTGAAAATATCAAGGAGGTCAGTTCAAAAACAAATAAATATAGATGCATGGGTTTTCATGTAATGTATTTCTATGCTATGAATTCAAATTACATTTCGTTGTTAAAAATATAAAAATACAAAGGCTTTTAATGTTCAAATCTTTATGTCTAATCTTTTTGCTTCCATGGTATTCCCGCCTGACGCTCAGCGTTCCCAGGACAGGCTCCAGGTCCACTGCAACCCAGATAAAGCTGTTAATGAAGATGAACAATTGGACTACTGATTTTCTAATGTTAAATGGTCACCGAAAAAAAAAAACCCACAATAGTATTAATAATTATGAGTAATTTTTTGTTATAAAAGCAGCCGTACATTATGTTTTTAATTAAGGGCATTTAGTGAATTTACTCAATTTACTCTCAATGTTTTCTCCGGTTCAAGCTTAGTGATTTCAAACTCGGAAGCCGCTTGTTTATCTGATATGTAAATTATCTTAATATGTTCACTCAAAATGCCTAATAAAATTGGCAATTTCTTTACTAATACTTTATGAAGGTTGGCACAGAGAAATCTTTTACCCCATCAGGCCTTGTTTACGCCTCGAACACGACTAAACTTATGCATGGGCTCGACCCACAGATTTAAGCAGTTATTTCAATAAACAAAGGATTCTAGATCATTATAAACAAACCACTACAAAAACCACTTTATCAATAAAAGAAAAGCTTTTGTCAAATTATTTCTCTCAGGAGATTATGTCATTCTTTGTTAAGAAGTTTTTTTTTTGTTTTTTTTTTTAACCGAAAACAGTACCAACAGCTACTAATGCATAACACAGAGAGGATCTGTATAATTGAGAAAAATGTGTCTGTATCAGATGTTAGTTGTTAGAAGACGACAATTAACATGTTTTAAAGGTAAGAGCACGCTTGCGTTATTACTTGAATGTTGTAACAATTATTTAAATAAATAATGCAAGTGATGCGTGAACAGGATGTATAGATATATGAATCTGAAATATGAGGATTTCGCAAACTGCTAAAAATGGATCGTCTTCAGTTTTAACTAATGTGTTCTGAATGACTCAAGTCAAATTTTGTTTAAACAGTTCTTGGCTCAGAATTTTGGAACTGTTTTTCATGTACAGAAAATTATTAACAGTAATTTAAAAATACTTTTGAACACATTCTAAATGGATTTTCCAATAAAAAAAAAAAGACAAAAATTTGAACATACTTCTTGAACATTGACTTGAAAGAAAAAAAAAAAAAACACTGAACATGCAGTGAATAAGCTATTAAATTTCTTTTTCTTTAATATTGGTCATTGTGAGTGAGAAACCTTGCATCCATTAAAATACAATTTCTTTAAAACTTCTGAAAATGGTGTAAATTTTTTCAGTAAAGCATTAAAATATTGAAAGTTCATTTGAATAGAGAATAAGAAAAACTGTATTACTTCAAGCAGCCTAGTCTTAGGCGCTTAAGTAAAATGAACATTACAACTTAAGCCTGCTACCACTACATAAACAGACAAGTGACAAATTTAAAAAAAAAAAAAAAAAAAAAAAAATCCGGTGGCTCTGTTATGCTGCTGCATTTTGCTGGCATGGTTTGGGCTGACTCATCCCCTTAGAGCAAAGCGTCACTGCAAATCATTACGAAGTCCTTCTGACTGATCACCTTTATCCTATGATGAACCATTTCTATCCAGATGGAAGTGGTCTCATCTTCCGAGATGAACCCCCCAACCCCCCCGCCATCCACAGGGCACAGGGGTCAGTGAATAATTTGAGGAGTATGAAAATGATGTAAAATCATATGCTATGGTCTTTACAGTCACCAGATATCAAACAAATTGTACAGCTATGGGAGGTTTTGGACTGCTGCGTTAGACAGCGCTCTCTACCACCATTATCAAAACATCAAATGAATATGAACGAATGGGAATATAGTTTGGAAGAATGGTGTTCATAGCTCCAGTACAGTTCCGCAGACTTGCGGTTTAGGATGTGGTCAGGAGTTTGAGTGACCCAAGGCATGCTGCAATTGCCAAACATCAAGGGACGATACAAACTGTATAAACAGTGCAATACTGCCCCCTACTGCCTATGCAGAATGGCAAGCAGTAGCCATTACCTCTAGTGCCCTTAGTCCTGTCTATGCTCTACGCACATCCTAGTGAGCAAACAGCCCCGAGGAACTGAAGTGTATCACACACACACACAGACAAGCACAATATCACACACTCACTGTGTTCGCAGACAGAGCTCCCATTAGAATTGTAAGAAAAAACACAAATAAAAGAGTGGCTTTAGGCTAGTGTCTAAAAACCACAGTGGGGCCACAGCATCTTTCTCTCTCTCTCTCTCTCTCTCTCACACACACACACACGCACGCACACACACAGACACACACACATACACACACCCTGATGCTCACAGCATGTGGTTGACTTTAGAATATGCTGTCAATCAATCACTGCTCGTGTTCCACAACTCAAAAAAAAAAAAAAAAATTATAATAATAAAAAAAAAATAAATAAAAATTGCAGCCATTCCCCAGAGAACATGGAACTTCAAGGACATTTAAAGTGCAAATGTGTGTTTTGCAACTAGACCCATGTCTAAGTACAATGAAAGTCTCTAATAATAAAATCTACACTAACAGTGAATACATTGTACCTGTATGCTGGATGACCTCTGTTTGAGCTGAACAATGACTGCTGTTTTTTTCCGACCAATCAGAGCTAATGACAAATGGTTACAGGCCAATCAGACATTAAGAGGGAAATTAAACTGCCTTTAATCATGCTCTGGCTGTTTAAATTGGTTGATTCTATTACACAAACTCCTCGACTGCTGTCTCCGCTTAGCTGCCCTGAACCTTCTGGAGTCAAGCCTTCATACCTGTCTGGGGGTCTGGGGTTTGAATCTAGACTCACACCCACACAGATCCACAAAATTGCGTGTTCCTGCACATGGGATTGATCAATAAATAGTTCTGTACTACAGCGCTGTTGAATTCTTTAATCTGATTGGTTAGAAGGTGTTGATTCATTTACTATAACTGCAGCTCTGTCAGTAATTCTAGCTGTAATTCAAATCACAGGTTTATATTAATGCACTTGTCCTCATATATTGTTGTTTCTATAGCAGCAACTCATTCTCAAGGACTCGTATAGAGGACGCTCCACATAAACAAATAAGATGATTATAAACATGTTATTTAACATGGTGTAGCTTTCTGTAAGGGGACATTTATTTCAGATTTATGGAAGGAGTCTCCAGTATCAGCACTAAGTTTTCCACCACATGGACAAAATTCAGGACAGAGAAGTTTACGCATTGCAATTTCTCTTACATTTAACGTGACAAGCTGCATTTTTTTTTTTCGTATTAACTTTAAGAGAGAGAGAAAAATAGATGCTGGTGATGGAATGATCTTGTAGTTGCTATAACATAAGTGACAACAGGGACTAACTTTCGCAGATGTTCCACAGTACTAAAGGAAATAAAACATGCTTAAGAAGTATGCCGTGTCATTCTTTAGTAAATTAATTAAAAAATAAATAAATAAATAAATAATGGTAGTGTTGGCAAAATGGTGTGGTGTAAGAGGAATAAAACGCTTCAGGATGCACTGTTATAGGTAAATAATCCACTTCATGGTGGTAACAGTAACTCTGCTTCATGTCAGGCTGTTATTACACCACCCTGTTAACTGATTATTTTCCTATTACAACACACCCCATCATGTTTTATCCTTTACATAATACCTGAATAGTAAAAGAAATTGATAATGGGGAGCTAGAAAGAAATTTCTGTTCCATTGTCCCTATCTCTGTCCCATGTTTTTCTACATGAATGTTATAATGAACATTACGAATCTGATTATACAACAATAAATCATACTTTTTCTATGGCGACTTCTTCAACATCATTTTACCACCTTAAGCGAACACAAATTTTTGTTAGATTTAAGCTATTATAATTCATCCAATACAAACCTTTTTGAGTAATAACTCAAAAAAAAAGCTTAAAACACATATGCATGTATGTGTTGAATGCGACTGAAACATATTATAAATTTCTTACATATGGTATTGTGAAAAAGTGTATGATTTCAGCTATATTGTATCCTAGAATCAAGTGGAAATCTTTCACCAATCCACCAATTTCACTTCAAAAAAAAAAAAAACCCAAACAAACAGTGGAACACTAAAATGATTAGAGTGTTCAGTTTGTGATTTTCAGATTCAGTTAATAAAACCTGTTGTTCTAAATTTGATCATCAATACAAATGAATAAGTCATAAAAGAACAAGAATGTAGAAAGTGTACCAATACTTTTGAGCACACTAGGAAACACAACTCTAATAAACATGCACATGGAATATTATAAAATGTTTCTCTCCGAGTTTTACTAATGTATATGTTGGCTAAAGAAACAGCAAATATCAATTTTAAAAAAAAATGGACTGATAGATGGAAATGCATTCGCTGAATAAATAACGCAAACACAATGTCTGTAGTAAGTGCCACTGATAAATGGCCAATTCAGCGCTCAGCTATTAGCCAGTGCAAGTCAGCTTTGTCTGCGTATAATGCGAAATGTGGCCATTAACTGAAATAAAAGAGAAAAACTCAAACTTGCTCACATTATCAACTGGCTCATCCATTCTGTCTATGATTCCTGTAGTGGAAAGTTTTTATGTTTATTCAGAACTAAGAAAACCGAGTTGCACCATTTTCCCTGTGCTTCAATTTTCTCAGCTAATTATGATTGGATATTTATATTCTAACATTCTTCTACAGGGATACGTCAGTCCACCCTGAAACACATTCAATGTTTATATTGAAATATTTGTGATGTGCTTAGTGATTCTAGTGCAGTTAGAAAGTCTTTAATATTAGACAATTCAACAATTTCAAGCATAAGTGATAACAGGTACACTCAGCTAGGTAGTGATCTAGGAGATGACAAGCTTCAGAAGCTGATGGTGAAGTGAGAGAGCTGGACAAAGTAAAGGACTAAAGCACTGCTACATCGCTCTCTTTTGGTATAAATGAGGTAAGGGCTAAATCCCACTATCAGCGGGTAATCAAATGGCATTGTGGGTAATGAAGGAAAGTGTTAACCAAAGGGACATCCTCAAAGAAACAATAAAAATACAAGAACAGGTAGTGCATCATAAGACAGTATAACAAAGAGGACTGGGTATTTAAATGGGAATCTGGTTAGGATCTGTGCAACAGGATCTGTGTGTGTGTGTGTGTGTGTGTGTGTGTGTGTGTTGTACCTGAAGTGTACTGTGCGGATGAGTGTGGCAGCAAGACTTGCAGAAACCCTGCCTGTGTTACACACTTGACTGAGGCAGGCCAGAACATCAGCAGGAAACGCTGGCAGGTAGAACAGGATCTGAACCAAGCGCTGTTGCTGTTCCACCGGCAACAACACAACACAGCCCTCCTGAGGATCTACACACACACACGCACACACCCCATGCAGAATTCACTGTTACAAGTTCAAATGTTTGTGGAAAGAAAAGAGAAAGAGCTCCCCCACCTGATACACTATTCAAACTGTTACTCTGTAGTAAGTAAATGTGTGTACGTGTGAAAGTTTTTCTAACAAGGTAAAAAAAGTTTTTCTGTCTCTCTCTTACACACACACACACACACACGCACAGATCACATGCATGGCACATGTACAGTACAAAAACTGTATTGTAAATGGTAAATAATCAAAGCCATACACCACAATCTCTATTGCTCTCTGAAATTGTGTATGAGAGTGCAAGTGAGGTGTTTGTGTGTGTGTGTGCGCGTGTGTGTGTGTGCAAAACGGGGAGAGAGTGTATTCTTCCCCTGTAAGTGATCACAGATAGACAGACATTATTAGCTGCTGACGCACTCTGCTGATGTCACCGGAGCCACCACACACAATGGCAGTGCTGTGTTCTGGAAACATGAAACTACAGAGGACTTATCACACTCACACACACACTCACACACACACCTCACTTGCACTCTCATACACAATTTCAGAGATTGTGGTGTATGGCTTTGATTATTTACCATTTACAATATAGCTTTTAATCTGTACATGTGCTCTGTGTGTGTGTGCGTGTGTGTGTGTGTGCGTGTGTGTGTGTGTGTGTGTGTGTGTGTAAGAGAGAGACAGAAAAAACTATGTTAGTTTATATCGCAGGTCACATTTTGCATAATTCATAAGTATCAATCACTTAAAAGACATAATCTTCCACCAAATCGGAATGGCTGTTTCCCATGTCTATATATCTGATTTCACTTCATCACACTCCTGATGAAGTCCAGCCATTAGGCTTTTTTTTCCCCTACATCTAAATAACTCACCAGCCACTTTATTAGGAACACCAGTACACCCACTCATCCATGCATCATGTGACAGCAGTGCAATGCATAAAATCATGCAGATATAGTGGTGATTCCTGTTCTCGGCTGACAAGAGTGGAAGTTTTGATGTGTTATCCGTTCTGAGGAGCTTTTCTGCTCACCACGGTTGCATAGAGTAGTTAACTGAGTTACTGTATCTTTCATGTCAGCTCCAACCAGTCTGGCCATTCTCATCTGTCCTCTCTCATTATCAAGGCATTTCTATCAACAGAAAAGCTGCTCACTGGACAGTTTTTGCACCATTCTGCATGAACTCTATATACCATTGTGTGTGAAAATCTCAGGAGATCAGCAGTTTCACATGTTTCCCCATGCTGATGTTGGATGTGATCATTAACTGAAGCTCTAGACCTGTATCTGCATGATTTCGTGCACTGATTGGCTGATTAGATAATTACATAAATGAGCAGATGTACAGGTATTCCTATTAAAGTGGCCATTAAATGTATGTTGTTTAATTGGAAATACCTCACGTTAATATTGTGATATGATTTATGTTATGTTGAATTTGGGACAGTAATGTAAATCAGCAAAGAATGTTAGAAAAAAAAAATAAGGAAAAGAACTGATAAGACTTTGTGTGCGTGCATGTGTGCGTGTGTGTGTGCGTGTGTTTGTGTGCTCACCATACAGGCTGCCTGCATGCGTCTGCAGACTGTGCAGCAGGTCTTTGTTGCCCCAGGCTGCAGCTGACTGCACCGTCTGCAGGATCTGTGCAGACAGTTGAGGATTACGGCCACCCAACTGCGCCAACTGCAGCGGCAAAGATGCCAACCACCGTGTCAAAATCCTGCTCCTGAGAGAAAGAGAGAGGGAGAGAGTGATCAGGTAAAAAAGAAACACAAAGAACAGACCCTTAAGGAAATCCCTGAAACTTGACCACCGTGCACTAAGAGTTAAGTTAAGCACTAAGAGTCAAACAGTAATTCAAAAGCAATAGTCTTTTCCATAGTTAAAGCAAAAACTGCAACTTCGTAACTATTTTTTTTATTTTATTTTATTTTATTAGTGCAGTTAAGTGCTGATTAACAACAGCAAACAATGCATGGAACAGCACTTCTAATAGCCTTCCTTGGACGATGGACGCTATGTGTACAATTGGGTCTGGGAGGATTTTTCTAGGCTGATAATGACCTGGGAAATGAACTGAATTCAGCTCTGGCCTCACTGGCATCCAAAAAGGAGTTTGGATCGTTCTAATGATGTGCTGTAGCTAAACTTGTGCAATATTGATTTTTCCCTGATTTACCATGTTAAAAAAAATTGCAATCATCCATAGCCAAAAAAGACAGGAAAGCAAGCATTTCCACCATGTCAGATTTAAAGTAGTGTAGGGGAAGGTGTAATAATATCATCAGCTGTGTAGTCGGGAACTGCTTGCTGGCAGTGGCAATCACGAAAACTTAGCTGGATGGTGGATTTTTAAGTGATTCCACAATAAAGTGCAATAAACAAACAAACAAAAACTATTAGAGTGCATTATAATCCTTAATCGGTTGTCTAATGTGTACATGGCCGACATTTTTACAGTTGATCTTCTGCTGCTGAAAGAACAAAAAAAGCTTATACAATCACCCTCTAATTATTATCACCACTGATATTATATATATATTTATTAAGTGTTTGATTTGACACTTCATTGTAGGTTTAGTTCATTTTTTTGTCTTTCAACTGAAAACTAAAAGTGCAGTTTCTGACCATTTTCTTTAACATATTTCGGTGTATCCCTTATAAATGTAAATTAAATATAGGCTAGATATACTGTCAATCTCAAAATATTCCTCCTACAGATAGAGATTCTTAAAGATGTTTAAATCACATGGTGTGTAAACGTTTTAAATATTTTAACATTGGATTTTTTTTTTTTTTTTTTTTTACACATCTGCTAGGACACCATATATTTTTATTCAAATGATATTTCAATTATGGATCAGGAACCTGAAGCAGTTTTCATCAAAAGAAATTGCAGATGTTTCCAGCAATTCCTTTGGAAATGTGAATAGTCTGAAGAGGAGCAGAAGGGTGAAGCAAACATAAACGCTGTCCACTTCTACTATAGTGAATATTATATCAAAACAGTAACACCTTCGGTGTAGTATAGGGGAACATTATAGTAAAAAAGGTCAAAGACATCCACCCTACTCTCCATTCCTCCATATGAGAGTTGTTCAACATACACTTAACCATGTATGTACGTGTACCTGGCGATATGAGGCTGGTTCTGGTGCTCTTGTATGTAGAGTTGACTAAAGAAACGCAGCAACAGGGTGCGCACAGACAGTATCAAGTTCTTCTGTTGATACTGAAAATACACAGCTTGTAGGAGCTCTTCCGTCACGGCTGAAGACACACACAAACACATACACACACACTTTACATCCAACACTACTTATTTAGGCAGGGGCACATATACCCAAGATATTACATAAGCTATATTAAATAAGCCTTATAAGTTTTATTACATTTTACAATATCATCATAAATTTGTCTTTAAAATATATATGTTTACGTATATGTGTACATGTCTCCAACTCTTTGAGCAACTTTTTAACCAATGAAATTTCAGCAGACATTGAATTAGCGACCATTAGCGAAGAAATCTTCATTATTTCAAAAGTAGTGTCTCACTAGACTGCCTTCTAAACACAGAGTAGACATAGTGAGAGAATTCTGAAGTATCCGTGATAACATTATCACTTCCCAATCTCATTATTTGAAGCTAACGTGAAAGTTTATGACTGGAAGAAAGGCTCACCACGGCTTCGCTGGGTAACAATCATCCTCCAAACCACCTCCAACAGAGCAGCGAGGTGCTTAGAGCTCAGCTTCCCGCCACTGGACAGTGTGTCTGTAACAAAGGCTCGGATTGGCCCGAGCCAGTCTGCATCCTGGCCGGCGATGTGGTCCCGCCCCCTCAGGCTGAGCGTCACCATTACCTGACACAGCATGACATTCAGAGCCAGTGGCTCTACAGTTCCTGCAGCATTAATGCCACCCATCATCTGCTGCCTGTTCCTATAGGAAGATAGATTTTGCTTCTGTTAGACTGGATCACATACACATGTAGGTTTTCAATAGCTTATTTAGTGACATAAAATACAAAAAACAAAAATCCAGTGTCAGAGGAGAATGGCCAGGCTTGTTCTAGCTAACAGGAAGGTTACAGTAACTTTTTACAACCATGATGAGCAGAAAAGCATCTCAGAATGAATAACACATCGAACCTTGATGCAGATGGGCTACGACAGGAGAAGACCACATCGTACACATCATGCATTTCTTAAACATGATGTGAAACTACCACAGTCTGATTTTGGAAATAACTAGCTAGGAACTTGAAGATCAAGCTCTATTTATATCTTTTATCAATAGATTTCAATAAAGACAATGAAAGTAGAAAAAAAATCGCCACGTCTAAGACTTTAAGCTTTTAAAATTTGGTTGTGCAACAGGTTAAATATTGACACACGCACACACACCTCTTTCCATCCATTTTCTTCTTGTGTCTGGCCACCTCTAGCTGTCCGTAGGGGAAATTCTTCATGAAGTGCTGCTTGAAATCATTCAGGTAAGAATTTCGAAACCAGGAATCCTACACAACATAAGAGGCCAAAACATTCAACAAAATGACAAAATGAAATGTTTCCTTTGAGAGGAGCCTGTGTGGTAAACAGCATTTTGGGAAGTATTCTGTCCCATACTGAACAATAACTTCAGCTGTTCTTTAAAGCATGTTATTTTAACCAGACTTGAAAGCAATTCCATAAATGAGAGTTCCACAAAACACAAGAGACATAACAATTGCCCTGATTTAGGTACACAGGTCAATAGGTCATGGGAACAATCATTACCTCAAGTCGCATTTTCAGATTGTTATTGTTGGATATACAACTTAATGGTGACACATAACTAGCACCAATATATCATTTGTGTGGTCTAGGGGTGTAACACAGTGCCACTACCTGTATCTGTTTAACACCGTATTTAGTTTTAAACCCAAAGTAGGTGTGGCCTAAGAAAACCGTAAAGCATTTTATTAGTTCTGTGGGTTTTTTTTTTTTTACCACTATGCAAAAAACACTGGGGAAAAAACAGCAGTAAAAATGACAGCTCTGTCAGCAAGTGTGTGAATTCTGGCTCTGACTGTTCCTCAACCTCAGCTACGTCATGGCAGTACAATAATGTATGGCTATACTACAGTGGTGGTGGTGGTGGTCGTGTGCGTGTGTGTGTGTTTACACACCAACATGTCCTGTTGGTCTTTCTGAGGTGTGAGACGTCTCAGTAGCTGCAGTATTGTAAGGATCTGGAACATGAGTGCCATGGCTTCCTCTGAGAGCAGGTGCCCGCTGTCTGTCTGAGCTCGTCCTCCACCCACGGCCTCCACCCACACCTCCAGGAGGAGAGGCACCAGCGTACCAGCAAAACCCTGCACTGTCTCTGCTGAACACAGGTCCTCACTCACTCCAGCTCCAGGCTCCAAATCCAGCCTAGGGCATAATGAGTCAAACACAGACGCACATCAAACACTGGCCTATTCACAATTTTTTCTTTTGGTTGACTGAACACAGGCAGAATAATGGGACAAAGCCACCTGTGAATCATTAGTGGTTATAAATGCATTAAAATAGAGTAAATTCATAACATACACTATATTACCAAAAGTATTCGGTCACCTGCCTTAACTCACATATGAACTTAAGTGCCATCCCATTCCTAACCCATAGGGTTCAATATGATGTCGGTCCACCTTTTGCAGCTATTACAGCTTCAACTCTTCTGGGAAGGCTGTCCACAAGGTTGAGGAGTGTGTTTATAGGAATTTTTGACCATTCTTCCAAAAGCGCATTGGTGAGGTCACACACTGATGTTGGTCGAGAAGGCCTGGCTCTCAGTCTCCGCTCTAATTCATCCCAAAGGTGTTCTATCGGGTTCAGGTCAGGACTCTGTGCAGGCCAGTCAAGTTCATCCACACCAGACTCTGTCATCCATGTCTTTATGGACCTTGCTTTGTGCACTGGTGCGCAGTCATGTTGGAAGAGGAAGGGGCCCGCTCCAAACTGTTCCCACAAGGTTGGGAGCATGGAATTGTCCAAAATGTTTTGGTATCCTGAAGCATTCAAAGTTCCTTTCACTGGAACTAAGGGGCCAAGCCCAACTCCTGAAAAACAACCCCACACCATAATTCCTACTCCACCAAATTTCACACTCGGCACAATGCAGTCCGAAATGTACCGTTCTCCTGGCAACCTCCAAACCCAGACTCGTCCAGCAGATTGCCAGACAGAAAAGCGTGATTCATCACTCCAGAGAACGCGTCTCCACTGCTCTAGAGTCCAGTGGCGGCGTGCTTTACACCACTGCATCCGACGCTTTGCATTGCACTTGGTGATGTGTGGCTTGGATGCAGCTGCTCGGCCATGGAAACCCATTTAATGAAGCTCTCTGCGTACTGTACTTGGGCTAATCTGAAGGTCACATGAAGTTTGGAGCTCTGTAGCAATTGACTGTGAAGAAAGTCGACGACCTCTTTGCACTATGCGCTTCAGCATCCGCTGACCCCTCTCCGTCAGTTTACGTGGCCTACCACTTCGTGGCTGAGTTGCTATTGTTCCCAAACTCTTCCATTTTGTTATGATAAAGCTGACAGTTGACTGTGGAATATGTAGGAGCGAGGAAATTTCACGACTGGATTTGTTGCACAGGTGGCATCCTATGACAGTTCCACGCTGGAATTCACTGAGCTCCTGAGAGCGGCCCATTCTTTCACAAATGTTTGTAAAAACAGTCTGCATGTGTAAGTGCTTGATTTTATACACCTGTGGCCAGGACAAGTGATTAGGACACCTGATTCTGATCATTTGGATGGGTGACCGAATACTTTTGGTAATATAGTGTATTGAGATTAAATAATACTGCTAATAAATGACAAAATTGACAAAAAGAACAACCTGTGTATTTCTAATGGTTCTAATATAATATAATATTAATAATATACAGATTTTATTAAGGAGATCCAATGACTCATTAAAATTCAGAAGCCCATTTTAACTGAAACATTCACCGAGAAATCGGCTATTGTAAAAACCTGGAAAGATAAAACTCCAACAGAAAGACTTTTACATTAAACAATTCCATGTGATAGTGGTGGATTCATGATTACTATAAACTACAATACATTTTTTTCCTCAAACACAGACATCCTTCATATTTTGATTAAACCAAACTTTTTAAAATAAGGCTTTGAGGAAGTTCACCACACTGCCGCTTATACCTTCCACATTTTGGTTTAGCAACTAGAAAATTTGCAAATGTACATGTGTATACTTAGAACCTTTTTCCACTGTACAAAGTACAAACATTTTTTAACACCAGAAAACTTGTACTGCACCAAAGGTTCCAGTTAGATTTTTGCAGTCTGCTCAAGACCAGCACCAACAACATCCAATACTACACAGAGATGGGTCAAGGAGCCAAGTGGTGTACCAAATGCAATATTATTTACAGACAAACATTCATTCAGTTAAACAACCAACACACTGGTGGGAGATTATATGACATTACACATGGATTTAGTTCTATTTCACCCCGTCTAACCACCAGGGGCAGTGTGAATCAACCTAGACTCACATAAATACTTTCTGCTGCACGTGCTCATGCATGCTGAGACCTTCAAACAAAGCCACAAAGTGACAGAAGATGCAGTAATTGCAATAAATAATACTTTCAGCCAAATTCCCGTCTTCTGCTTGCCTCATATACGTCAGACCTTCTTGTTCTGATTCTATCAATTAGGCTTGTGTGATCTAATGATTTAATCCTCCCTAAACAATCTTACACTAACGACATTTATTCTGATTATTATATTACCAGAGCTGCCCATCTTTATGCACAGTGAGTAAGAGTTTTTGTGACTGCCACTGCCAGCAAGCAGTTCCTGACCGCACGGCTGATATTATTATTACACCTTCTCCTAATCTCCTTAAACCTGAAATAAAAGAAATGCTCTTTTTCCTGTTTTTTAAGGCTAGTAGTTCTGGATGTATAAATCTTTAATCACACATTTTTACTGGTAAATCACAAGCAGAGAAAAATTGCACAAATCTACTATCAACATACATTAGAAATAGTACATAATATTAGCAATTCCATTAAAACACAGCATACCTTAGCCGATAGGTGGAGCGTGGTGTGGGCTTTGCTCCGGAATTCTCAAACACTTGAATGCTCTCTTTACTGAATATCTGCTCCTCCCAGTTGATTTCTACAGGTGTGACCATCCCTTTCTCTCCATTCCGTATCCCGAAGCCACTTCCACACACTACACCGTCTTCTGTAGGCCTCTCCTCCACGACTGCCTGAAGAAACCGGCCCAACCTAAACACAGACTAAATTAATACACACTTTATAATGTACAAACAAGTGATATTTGATAGAAATCTTGCATTGTTACAACAACCAAAGAGAACGCGAGTCAATGACTGACGTAAAGGCAGCAGCAAATAACTGGTAAGCAAGTAAAACTGGTAAAGATTAAAAAAAACAAAACAAATACTATCGTATAAAATAATAATAAAAAAAAAAATCAAGGGAATTAATGGTGAGACACTTCAGTGTTTACTATGAGCTAGCAACATTAGTGTTATTGCTAATCTCTTTAAACACTAAACACTTGCATGTTCTTTTCCTTTGGCAAGCATTATGACAAAGTAAATGCAAATATATACATACACATATACACATATACACATACACACACACACACACACACACACACACACACATATATAATGTATTCAAACTACAAAACTACAGAATTGTCTAGAAATGGCACATGGATTATACCCACAATGTACGTTGCAATTTAAAAAAAAAAAAAAAAAATCACACACATTGATCTCAGTACCTGAGCAGGACAGTGAGTCTCCATTGCTGCGCTGTAACAGATCGACTAGTGCTTATAGAAAGCGCATAGCTTCCTTTCTCCGCCCGATCTCCACTGGCTCTGCCTCCGTCCGTGGTGCCACTCATCCGCCTCTGCGAGATGAGCTCGAGGAAGTTTGAAAGCAGCACGGCATGTCTCTGTGCTAGCAGAGCAGGATAGTGCTCAAGCAGCACGTCCAGCACCCGCAGCGCATCCTCCTGGATACCAGTTGAGACGTGGGTCATGGCGCAGGAGAGGTGAGCGCCAAGCAGAGGGAAGAATGGAGCCACACGCTCGGCTGGCAAGCACTGCGCCACCAAGCGCAGGAGACGTGAACCGGCTGCCCGCACAGCGCCGTCTTTATCAGTGAAGAGTGCAGCGACTTCGGCGAGCACGACTGATGCATGCTGCTCGAGCAGGGATGGATGAGCTGAGAGCAGCTCACGAAGGCCTACGAGAGCACCCTGCTTCACACTGCTGCTGTAGTGGTGCAGCTGGGACAGCAGATCCTGGGAGAAAAACACACAGGAACAAAGGAATGAGACACACACACACACACACACACACATATATATATATATATACACATACACATACATTTACATACACATATATACATACACATTTTATATATATATATATATATATATATATATATATATATATATATATATACATATATATATACACACTCATACATATCATGTATTGTAGTAATGCCTTTGAGAATCTTGATATGACATTATTTCATATCGCCCACCCCAACTAAGAGGCTCTACGCCCAGTTTTTTCCTTTAAAACCGCCTCCAACTTCTTTCCTCTTCCGGCTCTGCTCAGTTATAATACTCACCCAAGATGGGATGATGGGATGTAAACTTTTGCACTCAGCTGTGTACTGACACACTGGTGAATACAGTAGCATGTTAAGAACATAGCCATAAGGAGTAGCTAGTTATGATACCCAGGACAGCTAACTCAGATAAGACAGTATGTGTGAACCTTAATACTGAGCTGTCGGTGTGTAGTCGGTCCACTGTCATCTCGCTTCAGCTGATCCGGTAAATGAATGCTCCTCGATTTAAAGTTGACATTAGTTGAATTTTCCGCTTTGGGCTTCTTCTTGCCAACTTTTAGTTTCACTTTATGGAAATCGTCCTGCCTTTTCTTCTTCTTTGACATTTTCCTGTTAAAACAGAAAGGAACAATTAAAACAGAATAGACTCTGAGTCCATTTAATAAATAGTAGAGGTGTGACTCTGACAGAGGGAGCGTCACATCTCTACTATTTATCACTATTTACTATTTATTTATATTTATTATATAATTATTATTTCAGTTCATTACTCTCTGATATGACTCTGTTTGGTTAAAATGAAGTTTTCCACCATGGGAAAGTCTTCAGGGCAGATGAATCCGGTATCTAATAACATGACAAGCTGTGTTTTTTTTGTTTTTTTTTTGAAGTCTTATTAATTTCAAGAGAGAGAAAAAGTATGTGCGTGACACGGGGTTGCGATTTCAGCGACAGAGTCAGTGCAACAAGAAACGTCTGACCTCATGTGGCACGTGATTGGTCCGAAGAATTGTTCAAGCCAATCATTTGGATTTGTCGCAATTTTTCAAGAATCTCAATTCAAACGTTGCTTGTTGCAATGCCTCTGTCACTGAAATTGCAACTCCACGTCGTGCACATAAATTTTCTCTCTCTTGAAGTCTCCAGAGGATTTCAACAGGATTAGATGAAATCACAGTGATACATTCTTCCATTTTTTTTTTTTGTGCGTCAAACTGTACATGAGAATTAATTGCAGGTAGGAACGGAAGTTGTGATTTCATCTAATCCTGTCATATATGACGTTGCAAAGAAAAATAAAGCTTCTCTGGTGACTGTACATTGCTACTACAGTTAGCTTGCTTTGCTAGTCCATCAATGAAGCTACTACGAAGCCTAGCACATAAACAACCAATTTTCACACTAATTAGTGCATTATTTTTATTTATTAGAGACAAACTACAATTGAAACAAGCTCCATGTTGCTTGCTAGTGGGAACACAGGGTAACACGTGGCTTCATAGATGTTCCTGCATTAATACAAATATCAAAGTAGTATATTCTAACATACTGATAAACTCATATCAGTCCAAAAGTTTGCATCTATTATTCTGAATGTCTTATAAATGTTCTCTAGAGAGACAGTAAAGGAAATGAGGTGAGACACAGACAGAGAAAGAGAGACACAGAAACAGAGAGGGACCGAAAAAGAAAGGAATGGGAGACGGACAGACAGACAGAAAAGGAAAGGGGAGATGAGAGAGAGACACTGACAGACAGATAGAGAGACAGAGAGAGAAAAGGAAAGGGAAGGAGAGAGACAGACAGACAGAGATAGAAAAGGAAAGGGGAGGAGAGAGACAGAGAGAAACAGAGAGACAGACAGATGAAGATAGAAGAAAAAAGGGGAGGAGAGGGGGAGGAAAGAGACAGAGAGACAGAGAGAGGAGGAGAGAGACGGACGAGAGACAGAGAGAGGATGACAGAAGAAGAGAGAGGAAGAGACAGAGAGAGGAGGAGACTGAGAGACAGAGACAGAAGACAGAGAGAGGAAGAGAGACACAGAGAGACGGACGAGAGACAGAGATAGGATGACAGAAGAGGAGAGAGAGGAAGAGACAGAGAGGGGAGGAGAGAGACAGAGAGAGGAGAGAAGAGGAGAGAGAGAGGAAGAGAGAGGAGAAGAGAGGAAGAGAGACACAGAGAGACGGACGAGAGACAGAGAGAGGAGGAGAGAGACGGACGAGAGACAGAGAGAGGAGGAGAGAGACGGATGAGAGACAGAGAGAGGATGACAGAAGAAGAGAGAGGAAGAGACAGAGAGAGGAGGAGACTGAGAGACAGAGACAGAAGACAGAGAGAGGAAGAGAGACACAGAGAGACGGACGAGAGACAGAGAGAGGATGACAGAAGAGGAGAGAGAGGAAGAGACAGAGAGAGGAGGAGACTGAGAGACAGAGACAGAAGACAGAGAGAGGAAGAGAGACACAGAGAGACGGACGAGAGACAGAGAGAGGATGACAGAAGAGGAGAGAGAGAGAGAGACAGAGAGAGGATAGAAGAGGAGAGAGAGAGGAAGAGAGAGGAGAAAAGAGGAGAGAGACAGGATGTGTATATAACTGGGCTACAGTGTCCCCCCTGTGACGTCAGAGCGACACACAACCGCTAACTTCTCCCGAGAATAATAAAAACACAGAACCAGCCAACAAATTACACAAGCACCGCTAAACACATCATAAATATATCAGCATAAACATATCCTATATGTTTCAGGCTGGAGGTTCTCTTTAAGGTCATTAAATTCACTGCACGTCCCCCAAACAATAATTATTACATAAAACACCATAAAACCCGTACGAGTCGCTCAGTTAGGGAGGATTTCTGCTCAATGTGGCAACACACCGCATGCGCTTAGAGCAGGAAAACTACGCGTGAACGCGTTCTGGAAAATGAACAGGTATATGGTTATAAATGCTAATCGTATATGATTTAAATTCGGTCTTATTCCTAATCCGGTTTGTTTTCTAGAGATGGATTTCCATGCATCTGAGTGATGCTACTAACTAGCAACATGCGAGTCCTGGCAATATTTATCCAAACCACTGTCTCATTTACTTCTTTAATTCTGCACAACCAATAAATAATCGCATACTCACATGTTTTGTTAGATTTGAGATCAAAACAATACGATTTTATGAAGTTAATTTGATCAATCACTGGATCCTGTGATCGAGCTACTACATGTGGGGTCCTTTACGTATACAGGCGCCTACACATATGCCTGAGTATAATTACAACAACTTGTTTAAGTATTTAATTAAAAAAAAAAGTAATTAATTTAGTTCTTCTGGAACATTATTATATACATAAAATCAAGTAGTCTGGGAAGAATCCTATGCCTGGGAATTTTTAAAAGGTGTTTTAAAATGCAAAAGCTTTATAGCCGTCCAGACTTTATTTAATTTGTCTGAACTTTTTGCATAATTTATTTTGTAATACGTACCCCTGACGATGTTCTTGTTCGCAAACGTTATATGTACACTCTAGATTGTATCGTATACTCTGTTGTTGTTAATAATAATTAAAATATATTTTTTTTAATAGTAATACAGGCGGAACAAAAAATACCAAACACCTACACGACTTTAATTTTGAAACCCGCCGTAGTAAGACTGCCGTTTGCCTGATCAAAATAAAAACGAAAAAAACAAACAAACAAATAAAAACGTGTTGACTGTGAAGTGTTTCATTTTGTACTGTTGTGGAAAATTTAGTATTGTTTAGCACAAACCCGAGGTAAGTGCAGCAGATTATTGATAACCGTTTACTTTACTTATTAAAGTAAACTGAGCTGAGCGATGTGTTTAGTAAAACGCCGTTTCTCTTTCTGTTGTAACGCACCATTGCTAATGCTATCACTACTAACCTCAGGCTAGCTACTGTTTAATTCTTAATGAAGAGGAGAATCGTTGTGTCTGTTTATTAAAAATAACATTTATGTAGATGATTCCTTGAGGTTTCTTCGTGTTACATTTTAAAAACGTTATACTGTTGCTGTTTTACGACGAAGGAACTATATTAGCTGCTGTCAAGCTAGCTATTATGCCATGTATTGATCTTTATTGACGTCATCGTTAGGTCATCAGTGCATTAATATAAACTTGTGATTTAAATTACAGCTGGCACTACTGTTAAAAAAAAAAAAAAAAAAAAACACTCGCTGACCAACCAGAGTAAAAGATTAAACATTGCTGTGGTATAAGTTTAGTTGAAATATTTTGTAATATTTTTAATAATATATATATATATATATATATATATATATATATATATATATATATATATATATAATATATATTTTTTTAACATATTGGGATTTCTCACAGAATGGAGGCATCAGCTCAAGTACACACTTATCACCTGAAACAGAAGAACATTGACAAGGTGGGTTAAAGCATAATTCATATCTTTCTATACTGTTTATTTACAAAAACCTCAAACTTGCAAGTGAATATTACAAATTCATAGAACTAGCTTAGTTTCTCACTGTCAGCTGTTTTACCCATGCTGAACAGTGTGATATTAAAATTACGTTTACTTAGCTGTTGGACAGCACTGCCAAAGAAAGTATTTAACCGTCAAGCACTCTGATATATTGGAGAAATCTTATGCCATCTTTTTATAGCACGTGACTTCCACATGACTGTTGAAATTGCCCTCGTGTGGCAGTGATCTTGCATTTACATTTTATTTTTAACAAGATACTGTGGCAGGTTATAAGGAAAACATGGTACGTTTACTTGGTAGCCATAAACATAGAAAAATTAATGATACATGTGTTGTGGAGAACCTGAGCTGTTGCCAGTATCAGAACATCCCAGTTTACCAGAACACTCTATGACCATGGACACCCCCCAGATTTGCACCTTTACCTATGAAAAAAAGCTGTTTAACAAAATGCATGTCTAAGCAAAGAGGTTTTTAAGTGTAGACCATCCAGAGTTACAACATAATAAGAGAGCTTAGCTCTAGCTGCCTGTGGTCCTAGTAAAACTACATCTATCTTGTTGGAATTAAGTAAGAGGAAGTTGCTCAGTGTCCAACTTATTATTATTATTATTATTATTATTATTATTATGCTCATCTGGCTTTGCAGAAACTTACAGCTGTATACCATCAGCATAACAGTGGAAGCTGATACCATGTTTATGAGCAGTTGTACCCAGAGATAGCATATATATGATGCACAAAAAACAGTGAGCTAAGGACAGAGCCTTGTAGAACACCAAACTTGATAGAAGTAAGTTAGATAAGAACTGAGCCAGGAAAGGGCAGAAATATTTTGGTCTGGGGAATCAAAAACTGCATTGAAATCAAGCAATCAAGAGACACTTGTGATCAGAGGCCAGTATTAGGTCATTTACTACTTTAACCAGTGCTGTCTCAGTACTGTGATCAGGCCTAAAGACTGAATGAAAGATTTCATGCATGTGATTCTTATGTAAATATGAGCTTAGATTCTGAGCTACAATTATTTTTAGGATCTTTGAGATAAAAGGGAGATGTTTTACAAACAGGAATTATGAACATCAGAAATAAGGAACACCTTCTAACTACTTTATCACTGTAGACTGCATTTGTAATTTACTCTGGCCACAGGTAACTTCTCTGAGGGACAATATTTTGCCATTATGTACTGCATAATGGCAAAATATAAGTACTGCCATTATGTGCTGCAATAATATTTGTGTAAGAACGCATTACTGTAATTGAATTTGCTGAGGATTTGCATGATGCACATTGCACAGCACTATAGCGTCAAGTGCAGTACCGATGTGCTCACACGCATACATATGAAAACCACACTGAGCCACATTGAACACTTCCATTTTGGCCTATCAACTTGTGGGTTAAATTTGGAAAAAAAAAAAATTAAAGTAGTCATCATCAGAGCTGTAGAGCTCCTCATAAGTATTCATTCTCTTGAACTTTTCCACATCTTGTATTTTTACAACCTGGAACCAAAATGGACTTAATTAGGATTTTTACCATTTGGGTTACACAGTGTTTCTGACATTTCAAGGTGCATTTTTTTTACTGTAACACAAAGGTTAATTAAACAAAAATACAGACATATTTTGATTACATTAGTATTCAACCTCCTACATTCATACCTGCAAGAACCACCTTTGGCTGCAATTACAGCTTCTGGGATATGTCATTCTTCTTGGTAAAATGCTCATACTGTGTCAGATTGGATGGAGATCATTGGTTGAAAGCAACACATTGCCACAAATTTTTGGAATGAGGTTTGGGATTTGACAGGGCTATTCTAGCATATTCAGGTTCTTGGAGTTTTGGCTTAGCAAGGGCAATATGGTTAGGATCATTGTTCAGTTGGAAGCTGAACCTCTGCCCCAGTCTGAAGTCTCTTGCAACCTGGAACATCTTTTCTTCTAACATTGCCATATATATATATATATATATATATATATATATATATATATATATATATATATATATATATATATATATATATAGTTGTAGTGCTTTGTCCCAAGGCCCTTTGTCTTAAAAGTTCCATTGTGGTCTTATCAGACCAGAGAACCTTTTTGCGCATGTGGGCTGAGTAGATAACTGTGTAACTAATCCCCCTCACACCTTCAATACTATGTCACATCTGCAAAATATGGAAAAGTTCAAGGGGGATAAGGCACTGCATGTTGTTTATGTACTATGGGCTGGTAGGCAAATGTGCATGCAAGCATCTACCTATAAATGAGACTGCCAAGTGTCTTTATATTGTTATTGCAATACTGTCTGATGGCTGAATATAAGCTTTGTTTGCAAAAACCATGAACGTACAAGAGAATACAGAACTAGCTACACATATTAGTGTCTGCTGTTTCCCACATGCTAAAAGTAGCTTTTTTAAGGAGCATTATGCTTCATCAGTATTCTTTGCCATAATAAATAAATGACTGGACTTCACAAGCTAGTGGGAGCCTAACATCAATGCTGTGTCTGCATTGCATAGCATGATGCTCCAGTCAACAGAATGACAACCAAGATCTTTAAGGCATACTCACGAGTATGAATCGAGAACAGATTCTTCTCTGGGGTCATGACCCCATATGTCTTCTCTGTGCAGCTTACTGCCTAATTTATCCTGAGTTATTAGACATGGACTGTTGTTTTCATGTCTGCCTAAAAAATCCCCATGCTATAGTAGGGAAGAGGCAGATTAGTGTTCTCCCAGTACAAGTCTATGACCAACCAGTAGAGTCAATTGTGGCTCCAGAACCTTCGTACTCAAGAACAGCCTCCTCTACTTATGGAGAGCAACGAAGAGGAGGATGGACCACAGGAGTGTTGGGATATTGTTCCCAACCTCACATGCTATTCTGTCTCTCTAACTCCTCTTTATTTCTCTTTCTTTCTGACGGGTTTAATTGTCATCTATGACAGAAAAAGCAGCAGGTCTACAGTGGGGACATAGGTAAGTCTTGCCCTCAGAGCCCAGTTCTTTACTCAGCACTCTCTGGCCCTGGCGATGTCATTGCCAATGTGCCATATCTGAGATCTTCAGAGTTTCAGTTTTCTGTGTAGCACATACATTCAGCTTCTATGGCTGTAATAGAATTTAACACTTTTTCAAGAATGTGTAATTTTTCTAACAAAATGTTTGTTTTTTTTCTAGAATTATTATTAGAATCTAGCCTGAACAACATTAGAAACTGTATTACCTATTTTGGCTTGGCATGTTTGACCTTGTGTTATTTAACTTTTCCAGCCCAGATTAGCTGCAGGACAATATTTAATGGTGCAGCAGATTAATTGATGGCAGAATTGGGGTACAAGGCCCTGGTCAGTGTTATTTGAGCCGCAGTAAACCAGTGTGAGTTATATATTGATCAAACGAAAACTTAACTTAATGCACTTAAGTTGGACTGGCTTTGCCCACTGCAACAGAGGCTTCTGTTGAACAAACTTGGAGGGCCATAGTCCAGAGAGATGTGGTCCAAAGCTAGTTCAAACATGAACTGTATGTTGTATACAGCAACAGTTAGTGAAGGATAAGGGTATGTTTGCTGGCCAAACCATCAAAATCAGCTGCACTAACTTTATATATGTGAGAGAATTGTGCCATTAAAGAGAACTGATTAATGGCCTTAATTGGACAAGTCTGATTCAAGTGCTGTTTTGCAGAAATAGATACTGGCTAAATATAGAAAGAAAGTAATCACCTGAAATATGACGCGGGGACATCTATCTGTAGATAGAATGTGCGTCTATCTATAACTTGTGATTCTCTGGAAGGTTCAGAAAACCTTCCTTATTCTCATCCCAAATTTGTGGAGGACCACAAAGAATAAAGAAAGCTTAATGCTTTATATTGTCATTTAGAATCTATGGAGAAGCTGCCAATTTATGCAAAACATCAGACGATTTGTGAACTGTGTTCATGGTAAAGAAATAGACCATTTGATCAGAAAGTGTCAAATCTGATCCAGTACCAATGTACTGATTCAGTCAACTGTCGGCCCTGTAGAGATGCTTGATATTGGGTTGGGGCATCCCTACTCTGAACCAGGGTATTGTGACCAGTAGAATTAATGAGAAATTTTTACATGTTGTTCAGCATGTTCAGCACTCAGATTTCAATTGTGGCTCGATTGCTTTGCCACACTTTTTCCATTCTGTTGATGTCTGTGTGGGAAAAGCACTGTGATTAAGTGGTCTCTGGAGTTTAGGCGTATTTACAGTGAGGGTTTTTTTTTTTTTTTTTTTGGGTCTGTTTTGAATGATAACGTTCAGTGTTCTTGTACGTTAAGGCATGTTTAGTATGCTCTATGGGGTGTAATATTGTCATTTTAATTTATGCAACTCCCATCAGTGTTCACCAAGCATGGATCAGTTCAGACCATACCTTCCCTGTCCAAACGGCTGAGAACTGTCACAGACCCAGTTCTTGGTATGTATTCTTGTATATGTATGTATTCTTAATGAAAAAATTAAGCTCACTGTGGAAATGTTTGAGTATTAAGTAAGTGTGTGTGTGTGTGTGTGTGTGTGTGTGTGTGTGTGTGTGTGTAGGCCTACAGTATGTATGGGAGTATCGCAGCCCCAGCAAGTCAGTCCCTCCTCATTACCAGTGTAGATTATGTAAGGTGCAGCAGCTACAGAATGAAATGGTGGCTCATATTACTGGATGGAAGCATTGTTTCAGATACATGGTAAGGCTTGTAGTTCTCAAATCAACTGTACATCACGTGTGTGAACACTGTGTTTTCCCAATGCATTAACCCTTATTAGAAATGGGGGAGGGGCTAAAACGTGTTTGTATCTGCTGTAACAGTTTTCTTTTTTACTTGAATAACAGAAACACGCTCACCCAGAAAAAGTGTCCCACAAAGAAGAGGAAGTAAAACAGGACCCAGACACCAAGAGGGCAGTCAGAGCGATTGCTGCTGAGGTGGAGAAAGCTGAGGGCAGAGGTCAAATCAAGGTGAGACATTGTACAGTTTATTTATATCCTGTTTTCCTACTTGCATAAAATCTGGAAAAAGTGCCCTAAGAGTAAGCATTCCTCACATACAGTGTGCAGTGCAAAGGAACACACATTAGCATCCAAAAAAGCAACAGCAAAAATAAAAATGCAACAGTAAAATCAGAAACAAGCCAACATTAACATGAAACAGAAGAGGGAGCTCCTTATTGAACCTCAAATGCATGCTCCTGTGTGTCAGTCTGTGAGACTACGGACAACAGAGAGCTGGACGATGTTTACTTTAAGAGGAAATATGATATTGATTTTATTTTAGATATGCTGTCAACTTTGCATAGAATAAATATGAGCATGCATACGAGGAAAACCCACCTAGGTAGCCGTGTTCTTCAGAAAAAAGAATTACTCGTAACTGTAATAACATAAGCAACTTTGCATTAAATCAGTTTAACTAGCACTTTCCCTCCTAAGTCACTGTGACATGAGAACATTTGCTGAGATCCTTGTATAGGATACCTGACTTGTGATGATGCAAATTTCAGATTCACTTAGTAATGCACAGTTGTCTGGTTTTTTTTTTTAGGTTATGATTAGGGAACCTGGTGATGTACCAGTCTTTCAGAACATGAGTAAGTCCTGCCTCACTCTGCAAAATTCAGATATTCTCTTATACTTGACTCCACTGTAACATATTGGCCCTTTAGTTTACACTACCTTGTGTGTGTGTATGTGTGTGTGTTTGAATATAACAGAGTCTGCATATCCCAGTACGGGAGGACCAGGTGCTACAAGTCTGCTTGGACCAATTCCTGGAGGTTTTCACCCCGGTTAGTTTGTATATATGTGCAGGGGAAGTAAAAAGTAAATGCATCCTTGTTTTTTGTTAGGTCCTACCCACTCTGCAGATTTGAAAATGGCACTTAAGTGGAAGGGCTGCAGGTGTGTGTGCGGAGGCAGGGTGCAGTGCCTGTGTGAGTAGAGGGGCAGTAGGAAGGCGAGAGGGAGGGGTTGTCAAAATGAGCAATTACATGAATAAAGCTTTATGCTAATATTGGAAAACTTCTTACCTCCAGAATCTAGACCTGCCAACCTTTACCCATTTTGCATAGAAACTCTGCATTTTAACATTGTAAATATTATCCACTTTATTAATTGCTTGTCTTGATTTTCCCACTTGAAAGATGTGCTGAAGTCGTGCCCTCTGTCTTAGACAGGTAATTTGTGAAAGGACTCTACTAAAATATATGGTGTCCATTCCCCCCAAAGTTGCCTATGGTTATGCATGGCACATTGATTGTAATAATCCAAAAACATCTGCCAACTCCTCAGCTGTTCAACGCTCTAAACATTTACAGTATATAGTGTGGCGTGAGAAGGGGTAGAGGGTATCGTCACCAGAGGGTGGTAAACATTGCTTGACTTGGGTGCCATGACACATCATCTGTGCCTATAGTAGAGCTGAATCAGAAGGCCACTACAGAGACTGAACAACAAATGTTTATATATATATATATATATATATATATATCATTTTTTGTGTTTTTTTCCTCATTAATTTAACAGTTTGGGTGGATGAATTGTAATTTTTAGCAAAACTAATGATTTATTGTTACAAAGCAGGTGGACCTTTTGGTGGTGGTTTTTCACAACCCCCCTTCCCAGAAGAGTTCCCAGCTCGGGGTGGCATGATGACAGATTTTCCTCCCAACATGCATGGTGGTCCAGGTGATGTTCCCATGAGTGGACTCTCCAGCTCTGGCCACTATGGTAATTTTACATGGGGCCAGACAATAGAGAATTGCTGTTTTTATGTCTAGAATTGTGTATCCCTGTTGAAATTGCTTACATATATCCAGGATTAATGGCATCCTTTGTGGAAATGAGAAAAAAAGTTAATCAATTAAGTAAATAAGTGGTAAGTGGTATTTTGAGCTAAAACATGTCAGGGGATTGTATAGTTTTATTTAAACGTGTATTTTTTCGTCCAACACAAAGTTGTTTTAAGTAGTACAGTAACAGCTTTGAGCCTCTTCCATTACAGTGTCTATCAAGGTAGGACACTCGTAGAGGGTTGTTGGTCCACTCCTCATTGCACAACATTCTGCATTACATCCCGTTTGTGCATGTGGACTTATTCCCCAATTCAGACCACATGTTTTCAGTAGGGTTCAAATCCAGAGAATGAGGTGTGCTTTGGTACAAGTCTGTAGAAATCCTAACACTCCACCTGCATATTTGTAGAAATTTCAGGGGGGTTTTAAATAGTAAATTTACTATAAACTTGTACATGTATAAAAATGTTTGGGGGGGGGGGGGATTATTTAATTTACATCATTTAATAAGGGGGAATTTAATCCATTTCAGTGTTGTAACAAAATAGGGTTAAACTATCTATACAATAAATATGGAAAGCATGTCCACGTACATTGCTGCAAGAATATTTTATGCAACTTAAACTGTGTGCATGTCTGCTCAACGTGAGTGTTGCACAAGTCATATTAAAAAAATTCTGTTAATATCCTACCACAGTGGTACTTTGGAGCAGTCAGATCTTAAATTTTGGATACTGCCATCTAACAGCGAGATCTTACTTCCATGCTAGGACCAGACAGGATGATGGGAGGTCCAGAGAGCATGCAGCATTTATCCAACAGCAGATCGATGCACATGGGCTCAGACAGATTTGGGATGGGTCCACGAAGCGAGGACATGGGCAGAGCTTACCTTGATGATCTGCCAATGAACGGCAGCGATAGAATGATGAGAGCTAAAGGCCCAGAGTCCAACAACACCCTCACAACACTTCTCAGATATCTGGTATAGTTCTATACATTTGTATTGTAAATATTTAAAAGCTTGAAAAGCTATTGAAAAGGTTGTGTATTAGCGACTGATACTGTAGTTCAAAAAATCTTGTAGGTTTAATTCCACTCACTTATGATGATGTTCTTTTGGTGAAACATGGAGCTAAATTAAAGTTTAAAAAAAGGTACACAATTTGGCAGTGGGGTTTATTCAGTCTTGTTTATTTTAGGATGCATTCCGCATTGAGTGTGAAGATGATGCTCAGATTGTGCTGAAGATCACGCAGAAGCTCACGGATGTCTTGATGGAGTACCGTCTCAGGACTATCTCCTCGGTAACAAATTCTGCTGGGAAACTTGTTGTTGGGGGGATCAGCATTCTCTATGATTTTCAGTCGTTTAGTTCATAATAATTAGTATAGTTTGGCTTTCTATCTGAAATACGTTAAAGCATTGTGGGCATTTCCATAAAAATAACTAATTTTCTGGGTCCAATGAAATATACAGCTTCATCACCAGCAGCTTGTGACCATAGATTTTGGTGGGGTAAGAAGAAAGCCTCAAACAAAATTAAGTCATGAGGCTATCACACCTGACTTATGCTACAGGATGTTATCTAGTGAATTTTTAGAGTAACCTTGCCATAGAGTCAACAGTCTAGCAGCTCATTTTGAGCGGTTTTAGACATACCTATGTTTAACTGTGTTCGAGATAATGTCATTAACCAGGGTTTACAGGTTTCAGTGTAATTCCCAGCTCAACTGCATCTTACAAACCACACAAATGACCTGAAATAATTGTTTCCCACACATTTCTGATGTACAGACATTACTCCCATAATCCCCCTTTTCCTCTCCAAATCTTTTCAAGATATCTTGTAATAGAAATGGTTCTGTGCATCAGAGTCTGTCACTGTCTGCACTTACAGTGTACTTTGCTTTTGTGAAAATTCATTAGTTGTAATTCCAGTGGTTTGCTATAAAACAAGATCTTGGTGACTGCAAAGTATTTTTAAACTATCCCAATCTGGCTAACCTGTCATTACCTGTTTGTCTACTGCTCCTTCTCCAGTGAAAAGCGAGCATGGGGCAGAGAGTATCCCTTCCCCAATGGACCTCTATTAGAGTGTGTTCCCATTTTTGACCACTAGGTGCAGTAATAGCTATGGACTCCAAATGGCAAGTGTGCAACGTCTAGAAAGGCAATGAAATCAATGAAACATCAGCTCATAGCTGTCAAATAGCAACACTTAGTTGGTATTTAAACAGAGTTTTAAAATGTATAGATTTGTGAATGGGTACTTTATGAAGATTAACATTTGTTAAAAGGCTGAAGGCCCTATGGACGAGCCACCACTGAACTCCATATAGAATTTCCTAATCATAATCTGATATGATGTGAAGACACGTACTTACGTGGTGATATAATTGCAATTTGAGCTAACACTCTCACAAACAACTATTCCACACAAAATGTAACATACCTTTTCCTTTATCTAAAATTGTTGCTTAAATATATATTATTATTATCATTTTATACACCTAGCTTTCCAGTGCAGTATGGCGTTCCTACTGACCTCTGTTCTAAGTGTGTTAATTCAAATGTTTTCCAGGGATCTAGAATGAATTCTTCCCACCTCCCACCAAGCTCTGACAGATTCTCCGACAATATGTCAGGTGCGCCATCAACGTGAATGTCACTAAAATATTCATACACTTAGCTGTTGTGAGAAATGTTCATTCTAATTTCTTCTCTCCTTCTCTTCTCTCAGGTCCTTCAAGATTCTATAACTGAACAGCCCATGTGATGCTGTCCTACATACTTTCATTTTCTTCATGTGGCAACTGTTTTAATGTATAGTCCCCTTCTAAAGTATTGGTACAGCAAGGTCAAATCTTTTATTATTTTTTAGTTTATTTTTTATTAATTTTATTATTTTATTTTTTTTGCTATATATTGAAGACATTTGGGTTTGAGATCAAAAGATGAATATGAGATGATAGATCAGAATTCCAGCTTTAATTTCCTGATATTTACAGCAGGATGTGTCAAATAACTTCAAATAATGTGGCACCTTTGGTGGCAGACCACCCAGTTGTCAGGTGAGCAAGTAGTCTTAAAGTAAATAGCACTTAATATTTGGTTGTATATCCCTTGCTTGCAATAACTGCATCAAGCCAGCGACCCACTGACGGGCTTGATGCTCTTCCAGACTTGTACCACAGCTTCTTTCAGTTGTTGTTGTTTGTTTTCTCTCTTCAGTCTCCATTTCAGGAGGTGAAATGCATGGTCTATTGGGTTAAGGTCTGGTGATTGACTTGGACCGTGTAAAACTTTCCAATTTTTTCACCGTTGAAGTCCTTTGTTGTGTTGGCAGTGTGATTTGGATCATTGTCTAGCTGCATGATGAAGTTCCTCTCAATTAGATTAGATGCATTTCTCTGTAAATTGGCAGACAGAATGTTTCTGTAGACTTCTGAATTCATTTTGCTGAGTTATATTATCAGTAGAGATTAGTGAGTCCATTCCAGCAGCAGCCATGAAGCCCAAGCCATGACACTACCTCCACTGTATTTGACCGATGAGCTTGCATGTTTATGTCATGAGCAGATCCTTTCCTTCTCCACACTCAGGCCTTTCCATCACGTTGGTAGAGGTTCATCTTGGTTCTAGAACTTTTGTGGCCCATCTCTGTATTTTTTTGCAAATTCCAATCTGGCCTTCTGATTCTTACTGGTGATGAGTGGTTTGCATCTTGTGATATGGCCTCTATATTTCTGCTCTCAAAGTCTTTTTCAAATGGTGGATTGGGATACCTTCACCCCTGCCCTGTGGAGGTTGTTGATGATGTCAGTGACTGATGTTTTTGGGTTTTTCGTCACAGTTCTCACAGTGTTTCTTTCATCAACTGCTGCTATTCAATAGTTGGCTGGTTGTTAGTATACCAGTGGTTTCTTTCTTTTTCAGGACATTCCAAATGTTGTATTGGCTATGCCCAATGCTTGTGCAATGGCTCTGATCCCTTCTTTTTTTTAGATTTTTAGATTCAGCTCTTTGGTCTTCATGTAGGTTTATCCTTTTTAACAAGAAATGCAGTCTTCACAGGTGAAACGCAGGGCTTAACCCAAGAGTAGACTTTCAGCTATTACTTGTTTAAACAATCAAGCTAACAGAGCACACCGGGGCAACAAGAAACACCTGCCAGTCACATGTTCCAATATTTTTGATCACTTCATAAACGGATGGGATCAAACAAAAGGTGCCTTGTTCTAAGTTGTTTAAAATATCTACATGTAAATATCAAGAAAAGAAAGGTGAAATTCTGAACTATCGTCTCATGTTCATCGTTTGATCTCAAACCCAGATGACTTCATTGTAAAGCAAAAATAAATCAATTGGCCTTGCAGTTCAAATACTTTCAGAGGGGACTTTACTTCTCAGTACAAATCTTTTTGTATTTTATCTTTTAATTTAATGCCAAATCCCTTAGACTTAAATAAGGGTCTTGTGTTTGTAGTGTCTTCTGATTTGCAGGACATTCCCTTAAAATACCTTACATCAGGTTGCTACAGGATTATTCTGAATTTAGTTATAGATTAATAAACCTAATGTTTATAGGTTTGTTTATAAGGACTTCTGCAAATGTTTCCTATTGTAATGTCAATAAATATGTAAATAATTGAGTACCATGTGTAGTCATCTGGGATGAAATCTGTTCTGGGAATAAGTAATAATTCAGTACACTGTTGTGTTCTAGGTGATCGAATTTATTGTGGCATGGGATCAGGGTTTAATGCAGTCTAACTGGGACAGTAAGAGACCCCTTCCAGACTTGGTATTAGGTGATCAGTTTATAAAGCTGTGGAAGTCCTTCTAGAATAATTTTGGTTTTCAGGGGCTGTGAGCTGAGCAGACTTCATAACAACCCAGTTTTGCCAGTGAATACCTTTGAACTGCTACCATGTGAAGCTCTATAATTTTAATGCTGTCTTGTTAAAAATTGTATTGAATTATGTTCCTTTTAAATATTCCAGTGCACTTAGTATTAATAGCCATGCTGGTAAAATTTGGAAGGAGCATATACAGTGGACCTGGGAAACAAACTCCTGCTATGTGTAGGGATGCACACAGCTACATAATATTTTGAATAATTGACAGCCAGAGGTCACAACAAAAGACACACTGATGAAGAGTTCTGTCTGAAAAGTTTAAAAAAATAAAAATAAAAAAAAAACTTTTCTTTTAATATTTGAAGTATACCACCAGAAGGCAGCACTAAGTGCAGGTCTGAACAGGGTCAAACGCATCATATAATCCCATCACTCGGACCACTTGCTGAGTGGTGTGAACCGGTGCGTCTCAAAGTGTCCTTGACATCATGGTGTTACCGAATATTGTAACAGATTTTGCAATAATTGTCTTCTTGTTGGACTTAAAAAAATAATGTATAGGGTTTGGAAGGGGAATATTTAAAAATAAATCATTACAAAAAAAATTAGATGTACATTCCTCATAGCACATACCTGTCTTGTAGCGCTCAAGTACAATGTTTCAGTAGGAAAATGCAAAGGTTTTCTTATGCAATGCTGTCTTCTTCATTAGTACTCCCCTTGTCTATCACAGAAAAGTCAACAAGATAATGCTGGGTGAGCTCTGGACTGGGCTACCACTATTTATTATGATCGAGCCATGCTACAACAAACATACTAGAAGGTCATGCAAACATTTCGGGAAGTATTTGATCATTCTGTCTCTGAAAAAGATGATGGTGAGATCTTAACGCTACGACAGGGAAAACAGCTGCAGATTACACCCTAAAGTTCTGCAACCTCGTAGCAGAGAGTGGTTGAAACCTCAAAGTCCTTGTCATATTGTCAACCCCCCATCATTTCATGTCAAATCAAGATCTGAGCTAAACCAATATAAGTAGGACATACAAAACTCACAATGGAAGAAAGGGAGCACCGTACACGAGAGGGATTTGTTCATGTAATATGGCACTCACAATCTTTCTGGTACTCAAATTCGCTAAATTTTCTAGCCTTCATTAACTCTGTTGCAGCCATGATCTTCTTGGATTAGTAAATAGCAAGGCAATTAGAAATCCCCTTTGTTCTCTGGATGGTAGCCCTCAAAGAGAGGGAAAAATAAGATGAGCACTATCCCTATTGTTATTTGAACCAGAGTTCTACATATTGAAACTTTCATCCATAGTCACAAAATCTCCACAAAACCCAATTGTGCTCAGCATCCCCAGGCTCACCTCACATAACCTCTTGCTATCCTGGAAGGACAGTGAGTTATGATCATGGAGCTCATACTGCTTTGATACTTGTCTCTTTTTCTCTGTCATAAAACCCAGACAGAAATTCCAGAAGTCAAAGAGAATGTCCACATTTCTGCACCCTATCCTGATCTGGTTTCAATGTTCAGTAAAACAAAAGCTTCCCTAGAACTAGAACCTCACCATCCTTGGAACTCCAACATTGACCTTCTCCCTGGCACCTCAACTCTGTGCAACAGATCCTTCCCGCTTTCAATCCCAGAAACTCAGGCAATGAATGCGTATGTGTAGAAAGCCCTAGCGTAGCCCATAGTTATATTTTCCCTCTCCTGCAGCTGCAGGATTCTTCTTTGCAAAAAGAAGGATGGGGGCCTCAGATCATACATTGACTACCACAACGCAGTAACAGTGAAGTATATGTATCCAGCAGGTGAGAGGTGCTAATGTTTTCACCAAGTTAGATTTACATTAGTGCCCCTGTAATCTTTTACGCACCAGAAGGGGGAAGAAAGGAAGCGAACCTTCATTACCACTTCTGGGCCCTATGAATACTTCAAATCAAATCCTATGATCTGGTCAATGCCCCTTCAATCTTCCCAGTGTTTGTGAGTTCCTAAATCATTTTTGTTATAGTATATATTGGTGATATTCTAATATTCTTAGCTTCTGAAAAAAGAATACATAAACAATGTTTGTTAAGTCATAACCAAACTACTGAAAAACCATCTGTACAAAAAATTAGAGAAATGTGATTTCCAGCAGACTCGAGTTCACAATTCCTTAGTTTTCCGATGCAGCCATAAACCATACCAAGCACGGTCAATAAAGGGTTAGGAAGGACACTTCTTGTTTATATAAACTTCACCTTCTATCTGCCTGGGATGGTCATAAACTGCCCTTTGAAGCCCACTTGAGGTTAGCTGCAAGCATCCAACGACGGGGATGGCGACAACACAAGAATCCAGGCCACTCTGCTCTATGGCAGGGACAGAGTCAGGAAAGGTAAGACATTGGGACAGAAAGTTCCAGCTGATATCTGTCTACACCAAATCACAAGACTTCATCTGCAGTCGAGATGCCGCAGTCACTTAGGAACTGTACCATACTGAGTCCCGAGACTCTTTCTCTCTGTGATCTCTATCAATGCCACAGCCGACTATGCTGAAGTCGCTTCATGGATCAGGACCAACCAAAGAGACACCATCAGAACATAACTATAAACCTTACCTACGTACCTTCTGCAATGTTGGCATGGTAGTTTAGCCAGAATTAGTCTGTTAACTAGGTCCACTCTTTGGCTCATTTCACATATAAGATCGACAGAGCTACCTAGATTCTCTGTGTATGTCTGCCATTAAGCTTCATTCCACTTAATATCCAATTGTCTACAGTTATTTTCACTATATATATTTTGTATTAAATTGATGCATGCCTTTGTGTATTTCTCTTGTTGCAAATATGTTAAAAATGTTTTTACTGTTTCTTTTCTTGGTGATGCAACCATCATCAAATTGTATTAAGTCAGGCCAAGCCCACTAGGCACACTTCTTCACCCAATTATTTTTTACACTCACTTACAGGCCAGGATTTCAGAACATCAACTCTAACGCACTGCTGAGACTCCATGATGGGCCAAACCACTGCTGAATATGAACAAACTTGAGAGTAGCTTAGAGAACTATCTAAATATGAACAGTGAGGAGTTCAAGGGGGACTTTTTGCACCTGTGGAGTGGATTTCTCATTGCCGCCTTCACCAACGCCAGTCGCTTTTAACGATATCCTAGACAATGAAATGCCTTATTGATGGAGAAGCCCAGACAAAAAGACCTTCAGGTACTGAACAACCCCAAGTTGGTAAAACACTTTTCTGAAAATTGCCTGTCGCGTAACTGCCAACTTTCCCAATGTGGGAAGACACACATGCAAAAAACACACAGATGAACCATGTTTGCTAAGAAGCTGCTAATATAGAGCATTCCCAGAGGCACCTTATTTATATTCGCCTGGGGGGTGAGTATTTAATTGGATGAACAGGATGCAAGTAGAGGATGAGTCATTAAAGAATTGTAACTATTTTATTGGAATTGACAAACTATAAAATTAAAAATGGGAATATCTCCAAAACTATTTTTGTATTTTTTCTAGCTATACATTCGTGCTGGTGTCCAAAACACTAAAGGATGGGTACAAAAAGCTTTGAAACACCCATTTTAATTTTGGGAGCATTGTAACTGATAAACTGCAGCCATTGTCAGCAAATAAACCTAGCGAAAAAATGAAATTGTTGTCTGAAATGGGTTAACATTTTCTGAATGGTTAAATGAATGGGGGTTTTTTTAGATTTAAAATAAGGTTTTAAAAAATAAAATTTATTTTTTATGTACTACAAAGGCTAAATGGGGGGCCATGGCTTAATGGTTAGCACGCCTTCCTCGCACCTCCGGGGCTGGGGGCTTTATTCCCGCCTCCACCCTGTGCGTGAAGGTTTCCTCCGGGTACTCCAGTTTCCTCCCCCAGTCCAAGGACATGCGCTGTAGGCTGATTGGCATTTCCAAATTGTCCGTAGTGAGTGAATGGGTGTGTGTGTGATTGTGCCCCGCAATGGGTTGGAACCCGGTCCAGGGTATCCCCTGCCCTGTGCCCCGAGTCCCCTGGGATAGGCTCCAGGCTCCCCCGCAACCCTGTGCAGGATAAGAAGTACAGAGAATGGATGGATGGATGGAGGGTCTAAATGGCAGCCCAACCATGGGAGAGCTCGTATGACTTTTATTTTGAAACCCGTGGCCATGGAGAGAGAGAGAGCGCCCCGCTGCGGTCCTTCCTGTTTTCGCGCAGGCGCAGTACGAAAACAGAAGCATTAGCTGTGAATAGTTTGATTTTGTCCCCCTGCTGAAAACGAAACTGAGGTAATTATTGCACATTATTGCTAGTAGTTTTGTTTTTTTCTATTAATTTAAACTTGGCTTAGCGATATGTTTAGTAAAAAGCAGTTTCTTTTTGTTGTAATGTTACTGCATCATTGCTAATAATATCACAGCTAAGCTACTGTTTAATTATTAATGCAGAGGTGAATCTTTGTCTGTTTATAATTACACATTTATATTTATGTACAGTTTTCTGTGAGGTTTTTTCTTTGTAAAATTGAAAAAACGTTACAAGGTCGCTGTCCTTTGCTATGCCTGCTGTGAAGCTAATATGGTTTATGCTAGCAAACTAAGAAGCTAAGCCCTTCTTTGACGTCAGGATAATATGGATAATAATTTCGTAGTTAGCTTTGTGTAATTTAATTTTAGTCGTTGTTGTTGATTTTGAAATTGCTCACAGAATGGAGGCTTCAGCTCGAGCACAGACCTTTCTTCAGAAAAAGAAGAACGTCGGAAAGGTGAGTTAATGCTAGCTACAATAGGTGATAGCACCGAGCTGACTGGATGTAGGATATATGTGAGTCAGGTGCTAGCATGCTGCGCGTGTTTGGGTGCGCGAGCCTGTGCGCGAACACGGTTCTAGGTTTGTTAGTAAACTTGTATAGGAGCTATGGCGCTATGTTTACATGCAGCCTAATACAGCAGAAAGTGAGGGTTACCCGGAATAAAATCACTGTAACGCACGACCTCGAGTGGCTTAGAGAGGTTAAGAACAATATGATAAAATCCAGTGCTCAATAAACAAGTTATTGTCAACAATATTTACAATAAACAATTCTTCCGCCACACAATGTTAACAGTACGCGTTGGTTGCTAAGCAACATAAGAGCATTCTGTGGACAGAACAATGGCTCAGTTCAGTGTACCGGTTTTATTGGTTTAAACCACTGGCTATGTTTACATGCACATCAATATTCTGATATTAATCAGAATTTGGCAGTATTCTGATTAGTACTGAGTCATGTAAACGCTGCAATCTAATTGCCCAGTACAGATTAAGACAATAGTCTGATTCCCATCCCTGGATTATGCCTGTTTTAATCAGAAACTTGTTGCATGTAAACGTCTCATTCAGAACATCCACTGAAAGGAGATACATGCGCATGCTCAGTCCCCAAGGAATTGTGGGTGCTAAAAGATGCCTAGCTGTAGACTAGGTATTTAGGGATGGCAACTCAGGCATACTTAGAGCAACCATGTATACAGGAATATTCTGATGCCTGTACGCATATAAACATCGTATTAGGAATATAGCTCTTAAACGGAATATTGATGTGCATGTAAACATAGCCATTGCCTGTATATAAGAGTGGGCATCGTAACAGGGAGTCAAAAGTGAAGCCAAAAGTCTCTGAGGCCCTGTAGTGGCTGGCTGTAGTACAATTTCTAACCTTGTTAGTGAATGGGACAGATGGGACAGAGCTTCCATTTTAAGTTACATCTTATTGTCTTAATAGTGTTCTATCGTTTTTACAAGTTCAGTGTTTTTATAGGAGTTATTTGGTGATGAATGAAAGGGCGTGGTTGATGATGTGATTGATGGATTCAGTCATGACGGCCCTTATGAGCCCTTAAGTATAGAAAACCTTAAGTTATAAGGTTAAGGATATCCTTAGTGAAACATGGGTTGCAAGAAAAAACCTAAGGGTCCACTTAAGGAACCTTAAGGCTGTCATTAAGTATTTCCCTTTCCGTTATCCGTTGCTACGAAGACCTGAGTAACCATTTCACCATAAAAAAAATAAAAATAAAAAATAGGGACTAAAACAGGTCCCTTAAGTTATCTGCTGAACTCAAACGCAATGGCTGAGTTTGTGTTAATTGAAGAGGAGGAAGTACCGAGGCACATTTTTAATGATCGGAATGATACACAGTTATTGAGAGAATGTTTGACTGTCAGTCAATCCTTCGCCTCACCGCGATACTTGAGCCTGGCATTGAGCACCAAACTCGGCGGCCTTTTTTTTTTATACAATATATCCTTTCATTTTTGTGGTTGGATTCATTTTTATGGTTGTTTATTTCTTTTCTTGAACTCACAACTACGTTTTCATATTTTTTCATCACTTCTTCTACTGTGCACTTGACAGCAAGATTTTTTGAATAATTTTTTTTTCTCTTATCTCATGCCAGGCTTTCGTCTTGTGTGCGTGAGTGGCTGATGGGTTATAGCGGTTTTGGAGGTGTTTTTTTTTTCCCTAGTATTTTTCTAAAAGAATGGTTTTTCGTCCTCGGTCCAGTTTGATTTATGTGTCTTGTTTTCAGTATTGTTAGTATTCTCCATAACTCAAATATTGTAGTACAGCTGTATAGTTGTAGCAAAGGTCAAAGTTAAACTTGTTTAAAAGTCAGTGGTCTGTTATGTCTTGTTTATTGTGGGAGATTTCGTAACTATAGCAAATGCTTCCCCATTGCCGTGCTTTACCAGAAACTATCACGAAATGCTTAGTGTAAACACTTAGATAAAGGGGACAGTTAAGATGTTTGTTGCAATGCTCTTAAAGATATCCCTTGCCTCAGTGATTTTTTTTCCCCCTCATAGACACCCTTAAGTCAATCCACTTAAAGGTTTTCATGCAGCCGGGCACTGGACAGCTCTATACCAAAGCCATGTCCTGTTCTGCTGTAAACTGTTCTAACTTTATCCAGTATGTTGCATATTTTGATGTCTAAGCTAGCTCGGTGTACTGATATTATAAGTAGCAAACCAGTGTGAGTGATGGCAGAAACCAAGGCAGCTAACACTAGCTAAATTTCATAATCTGTAATTTACTGTATAACCTTAGCGAACATTCGAAATATCTTGCTAAGGTTAGCCAGTCATTCCTTTTTAAAGCACTGACAGTTGTTGTCCACTCATATGTAGTCATTGGTTTTCAACCAAGCACATCAATTCAGAATTCAGTTATTGTGATGCGGTCACGGGTGTGCGTATATCACAGCTTTGAACATGGCTCGGCCAATCAGAATTGATAACTGAAACTATCTGTTTTATAATATAATTAATTTGAGTTAATAATCCAGCTGAAAGCTCCATCAGACTAAAGTGTTCATGTATACATCTCAATCAGAATAGAGTAAACAGATTGAGGCCAACCTGAATTAAAATTCTGTTAGATCAAATTGAGGTGGGTAATACTTTTAATAATCTATTAAACAGAAGAATGGTAAACATGTAAATGGTTGTGTCTAATGACTTTCAGTATCGGAATCAGCATGTGTGTTTGGGTCATGATGCGGGCTTGATGCCATAAAACGATCCTGTAAGGAGACTTTTTTTTACAGATTTTAAAACTGCCATTATAAAATTATTTAAAATAATTAGATGGATTGGCTTCAAACTAATATTTTAAAGCTGGCTGAAAGTGCTTCAGGGGAGTGCCGTTTTGGTAGGCAAATACGCTATATGGCCAAAAGTTTGTGCACACCTGACCCTCACAGCTATATGTGAGGCCTTCCACAAAGTTGAAAGCACACAATTGTATAGGATGTCTTTGTATGCTGTTCAATTAAGATTTCCTTTCACTGGAACTGAGGGGCTCAAACTTGTGCCAGTATGACAGTGCGCCTGTACAAATGAGATCCATGAAGACATGGTTTGCCAAGGTTGGAGTGGAAGAACTCGAGTGGCCTGCACAGACCTCAACCCCACTGAACACTTCTGGGATGAATTGGAATGACGGCTGCGCGTCAAGCCTCCTTACCCGACATCAGTTCCCAAACTCTTGCTCTGTTGTTAGTGAATGGGCAGATCTCCACAGCAATGTTCCAAAATCAAGTGGAAAGCCTTCCCCAAAGAGTGGAGGTTATTATAGTAGCAAACAGGGAACAACTCTATTAACGCCCACACTGGTTTTGGAATGGGGTGTTCAGTACTCAGGTGTCCACATACTTTTGGCCATATAGTGTATCATTCCTAGTCTATACAAAAAACATCCATTAAGTATTCTAGATTATTTGAACAAATTAAATAAATAAATAAAAACAACTGTGCACGTTTGTCTGTTCTCAAACAATATCTGTCTGTTTTCTTTAAACAGTGTCTTTGTTTAAAAAAAAAAAAAGAAAAAACCTAGGGAGGCCGACCTGAACACACAGAGCCATATCTGCGAGTGTGGTTATTAAAAATGAGTGCACAATGCCTGCACACGAAGGTATTCACAAGTGTGAAGCGAGTGTGTAGAGGAGCTGTCGCACAAGAGTGCACTTCAGTTCTGCAAGCACTGAGAAATGCTTTCTTCCTTTGGCCTCGTTCTCTAGGGTCTACAATTTGCTCGTGAGTCATGACATAAAGTAAAAAAGTGATTTATAATCTTCGTTTTATTAGTATGCAGTTTTGTATTTAAATAAAATGTAAAACAAGTTCAGTTGAAAATGCAGGGTTTTTTTTTTTTTTTTTTTTGCAAGTTTTGTATTTCCAACTTTGATAGCAATTGCCTATTATTATTATTGTTGTTTTTATAACTATTTTTTATTAATAATTGTTATTATTGCTATGTGTGTAAACACTGTGGAAATAAAAAAAATAAAAAATTCATGGCCTTCACCCACATTGAAGTCCACATCAAAAAAAAAAAAAAAAATGCAGGTAGTCATCATCAGATGACTATGCAGAAACTAGGAATATGCAAGAGTATACAGTTGCAGAGTTGCTAGCGACTCGAATAGCATGAACTAACTATACTTACAACTGTCTGCAGTTTCACACATGCTAAGCAGTGTGACTAAAATAAATAAAAACATCTTTTTTTAATGGAGCATTGTTCTTCAGCTTCATTCTTTGCAATGTAAATGTCTGACTAGCTTTTATGAGCTAGTGGGAGTCAGCAGTTTGACACATCCAAGTCAGAGTTTTCTTCTTAAAATTGTTGCTTTCTTATGGAGCATTATTATGCTGCTTCATCCGTATTGGTGTTCTTTACAATAATGAATGAATGACTAGATTTTACAAGCTAGTGGGAGCCTAACGGTACTGTGTATGCATTGCATAACATGAAGCTCTCATCAACAGAATGACAACCAAGATCTTCATGCATCCTAACAAGTAGGAATCGAGGACAGATGCTTCTCAGGGGTCATAACCCCATACGTCTCTTCTGATTTTTAAATCGCACATGAGCACTGGTGCATATGCAATAATAAGCATAGTCCCTGTGCAGCTTACTGCCTAATTTTTTATCCTGAGTTATTAGTCATGGACTGTTATTTTCATGTCTGCCTAAATAATCCCCATGCTGTAGAGGGAAGAGACAGATTGCTGTTCTTCCATTACAAGTCTATGACTAACTGAGAGAGTCGATTGTGGCTCCATAATCTTCATACCCAAGAACAGCCTCCTCTGCTAATGGAGAGCATCGAAGAGGAGAATGGACCACAGGAGTGTTGGGGAATTGTTCCCAACCTCACATGCTATTCTGTCTCTCTAACTCCTCTTTATTTCTCTCTCTTTCTGACGGTTTACTTGTCATCTATGACAGAAAAAGCAGCCCGTCTACAGTGGGGACATAGGTAAGTCTTGCCCTCGAAGCCCACTTCTCTTCTTTTGACCTTCAGCACTCTCTGGCCTTGGTGATGTCATTGCCATGTGCCATGTCTGAGGTCTCTAGAACTTTAATGTAACACAGAAAATCAGCCCCTATGGCTATGATGGGATTTAACCCTTTTCAAGAACCATTTTTTAACAAAATTATTAGTGTTGTGTCTTGCATTTATTTTTCTAACATTATTATTGCAGGGTGTCCGTAGGTCCTTAAATTCTTACTTTGTCAGAAATTAGTGTATATTTTACAGACATAAACCTACAAACCTAAGCCTTCAACTTCAGCTAGACCTACCCCTATCTTTTGCATCAGTTGCGAATGGTCACTTGCCACAGCCAAAAATTTCGTCTTGTTTTCCAACAAGTGTTTATACCAGGTAAGACCAAGAATTCAGGCACAAATTAGAAACAATTCAGGCACAAAGTTCTGGAAAAGCATCAATCAGGATTTGGATATAAAAATAATATCCCAAACTATGAACATCCCATGGAGCACCATTACATACATTATTTTAAAAATGAAAAGGATATGGCACAACCATGACTCTCTCACCAGACTTCCATGACTGGGAGGCATTACTCAGAGAAGCAACCAGGGGCCCAAAGGTAACTGTAAAGGAGCTGGAGAGATCTACAGCTTAGATGCGTGAAGCTGTTCACTGGACAACCATAGGCTGGACACACTACAAAGCTGGGTGTTATAGAAGAGTGCGGAGAAAAAGAAAAAAAAAAAGTCATTTGAAATGCCATTTAGAGTCTGCCAAAAGGCATGTTAGTGATGAGACTCAAGTGCAAACATGTGGAAAAAGATTCTCTGTTCTGATGAGGCCAAAACCTTTTGAACTAAGTGCTAAGTTTGACCTGAGAGCACCAACCCCAGAGTGGTAGTGGTAGCATCATGTTTTAGGGATGCTTCTCATCAGGAAGGACTAGGAAGCAGGTTATGGTTGAGGGCAAGGCGGAGGGCAATCCTAGAAGAAAAGCATCCCAGTCTCCCAAAAGTGGATGCTTGTTACAGAACGTTGATATGGTATAGAAGGTGCTGCAAAGAAGAAGCAACTGAATGGTTTTTCTATGAGGGTATGTTGAAGAGAGGCTATTTTACTCAAGATACTGGGGCACCTTCCAACTGGACGCTGATCTTAGACATACTGCCAAAGCTACCAGGAAATGGTGTTTGAATTGGTAGAATACGGTAGAAAAATTGAATATGGTAGAAAAATTATTTTGCCCCATCAAATGTGTAGACACTGTGTAAATGAAATGGTTAAAAAAAAAAAAAACATCCCAATTAAGTGCATTCCATTGTAACACTACAAAATGGCAAAAAATTATTGCAAATTTGGTATTAAATTGCATTTGAAGTGGCATTTAAAACGTCTTAAAATATTCAGTTTAACCTGATACCTGCAGACACCCTGTTATCTGAATTTAGCCTGAACAACATTAGAAACGTTATGTCCTGTATGACTGACTGAATGTCTGTTTTGGGGTGTTTGTGAGTGATTTAACTTGGGTTAATGAACATTTCAAGCCCAAATTAACTACAGGAGGGCGTTTAATGGTGCAGCAGATTAATTGATGGCAGCATTGGGGTACATGTCCCTGACAATCAAAGACAGTTCACCAGTGTGAGTCATGGTCATTTATCAGATGAAATGGTGGACCAATCTGCATGGCTTGTCCACTACAAGAGCTGTTTCCATTGGACAAACCTGGCAAGCAGTCCTCCAGAGAGATGCGGTCCAAAGTCGGTTCAAACAGAAACTGTTTCAGCTTCTGTACTGTATGTTATATATCACAACATTCAGTGAAGGATAGCTAATGTCCAATAAAGGACAAGTCTGATTCAGATGCTATTTTGCAGAAATAGATAGGCCTACTGGTTAAATCTAGAAAGAAACCACCTGGAATATGACGCTGGGGTCGAAGTGTGTCTGTAAGTAACTTGGAATTCTCTGGAAAGTTCACAAAACCTTCCTCATTCTGGTCATCCTCAGTTTCTGGAGGACCACAAAGAATACAAACACCTTAGCTGCAATGTGTCTCCAAACCACTGCTTTCTTGGTGGACATTTTGACCATTGGAATCTGTCAGGACCCATTTGGAGGGAAGTTCCTTGTGGTCCACTCAGTCTGTGCCTTATGATTCTCTGGCATCAGAATGAGTGTTGTGCGCATCCAGAAAGCCTAGCCGTCTTGAATTTATGGAGAAATGTTAACCGTTAACAAGCCAATTCTCCATAAGTTGTCAAGTTCTGCAAAACATCAGGCATGATGTCCAAGACAATTTGTGAACTGTGTTCACATTATTAAAAAAAAAAAGGCCATTGGATCAGATCTGAAAATGCTAAATCTGATCCAATACCAATCTACAGAATCAGCCAAATATCGGCACCAATAGTGATGCTTGATATCGGATTGGGACATCCCTACTTGGTTGTTGTTGGTAAGCAAACTGTTTTGACCAATAGAATTAATCAGGACTGAGTTTTTATATGTTGTTCAGCAGTAAATTTTCAAATGTGGCTCAATTGCTTTGCCACACCTTTTCCACTCTGTTGATGCCTATGTGGGAAGAACAGTGTAATTAAGTGCTCTGTTGATTTGAAGTGGATTTACAGATCATTTTGAGTGATCTGTAAATGTCCAGTGCTCTCTTATCTTGTTGTATCATGCTATTTGGGGTGTAATCTTGTTCTAATTTATGCAACTCCCATCAGTTTTCACCAAGAATGGATCCGTTCAGACCATTCCCTCCCTCACCAAACGACTGAAAACCGTCACAGATCCAGTTATCGGTATGTAATACATTCTTAATGGAAAAAATGAAGCACATTGTGGAACTGTATGAGTACTGAGTGTGTGTGTGGATAGGTTTGCAGTATGTATGGGAGTATCGCAGCCCCAGCAAGTCAGTACCTCCTCATTACCAGTGTAGACTATGTAAGGTGCAGCGGCTACAGAATGAGATGGCCGCTCATATTACTGGATGGAAGCATTGCTTCAGATACATGGTAAGGCTTACAGTTCTCAAATCAAATGTACTTCATCCTTTCCTCCCAGTTTATTAACTAGAGGCTATGGCAAAACATGCCTGAAAGTGCTATACAACTTTTCTCTCTTACATGATGAACAGAAACACGCTCACCCAGAAAAAATGCCTCATGAAGAAGAGGAAGTAACAAAGAATCCAGCTGTCAAAAAGGAAATAAGAGTGACTGCTGCTGAGGTGGAGAAGACTGAGGGCAGAGGTCAAGTCAAGGTGGGAATCAGCGAGTACAATCTAAACATGTACACTTCATTTACATCTTGTAATCTACTACATGCAAAAAACTAAAGAAAAAAAAAACAACAAAAAAACTCTCAGAGAAAGCATTCCTCACATAGAGTACACATTCTCAGGCATGTGTTTGTATAGGATATTCTCCAAGTGAGAGGAATTATAGTGATGTAGGGATGTGTGAGCTTTGAAGCTTGTTGTTTAGTTTGTTATTTTGCCTACTCACATACCAGTTAAACTGTGTATAGTGAATGAAAGGAAGCACATTGGCATTTTAGTTCTCATGTTTTAAGCTGGGAAGTCGAGTGTTTAATTAGGGCAGTCTGATATTTGTCATATTATCACATTTGTCTCACATTTTTCATTATCTAGGACTTTTTGTAAACATGTAAGTTTGCACCAGTACTATTTTTTTTATATGATCAGCTTGCCGTGAAGTATCCAAAGCACTTTCCCTCCTAAGTCACTGTTACCTGAGAACATTTACTAAGAACATTGTGTAGAATGACTTTCTCGAGATCATACTAATTTCAGATTCACTCACTGATGCACAGTTATTTGTTTCCTCTTCAGGTTGTCATTAGGGAACCTGCTGATGTGCCAGTCTTTCAGAATATGAGTAAGTCCTGCCTTGCCCTGCAAAATTCACGTGTACACTTCTAATGGCTGCTAATATTTCATACTATATCAGTACATACAGTCTGGCAACCATGGAGTAGTAGGTTGTTCTCAGAAATTATTCTTGTGTACATATAGTTGTGTATGTTGCACAGTGGTCCTGAAAGCACAGTGACTTAAACTACTGTATATGTTCCGATATGTACATGGATAGGACAATGCTAAAAATAATGGTGTATTTGCTGTGTGTTTACTGTCTGTCCTTTGTGTATGTACGTGTATCAGAGTCTGCATTTCCCACTGTAATGGGACCAGGTCCTACAAGTCTGCTTGGACCAATTCCTGGAGGGTTTCACCCAGGTTAGTTTGTCTGTATATGTATGAAGGGTTCATTTTAAAAAAAAAAAAATAAAAAAAAAAAAGCCTTTGTGGACCTATTTTGGAAGTCTCAGTAGATCAAAAGACAATTTTGCATCTTTATTCTCTCATATTTCCTCAGGTGGACCTTTTGGTGGTGGTTTTTTGGACCCACCCTTTGCAGAGGAGTTCCCACCTCGGGGTGGCATGATGTCTGATTTTCATGGCGGCTCAGGTGATGCCCCCATGAGGAGCCCTGACTGCTACGGTAATTCCAATTGATGACTATTTCCATGTCTAGACCTACCCAGATATTAGTGTAAAATGCATACTGTGCATTCAAGAAAATATTCAGGCTCCTTAATTTTTTTTTCTACTTACTCTACAATACTATACTAAACTCTACTATACAAAAAAACACAAACAAGTACATTTAAAATGTAAATTTATTTTTAAAAAAAAAACTGATATCACGTTTCCATTGATCATTATTGAACTTATTTGCCAAATTGATTAAAATTCACATTGGCATGATTTGGGAATCCCCACAGCTGACAGTGTATCCTAAAAACAAGCCATAAGGTCAAATGAGTTCTTTCTAGACCTCAGAGACAGGTCTGTGTTGAGGCACAGATCTGGGTAAGCGTACTGAAAAATTTCTGCAACTTTGAAGGTTCTGTAGAACACAGTGACTGCCATCATTCTTAAATGGAAGAGGTTCGGAACCACAGAGGCTCTTAGTAGAGCGGGCACCCAGCCAGCCTAAGCAAATGGGAGAGGGCTTTTTTCAGGAAAGTGAACAAGAACCCAATGATGGCCAAAAAAAAGCAATTCCTCAGTAAAAGCCACATGATGGATAGATGATAGTAAGGAACAAAATACAGAGATATCCTTAAGGAAAACCTGCTAAAGACAGTAACCCAAAACATACAGCTAAGACAAACAGTGGCTTTGGTGGAAGTCTGTGAATGTCCTTGAGTGCTTCAGCCAGGGCCCGGACTTGAAAATAGTAGAACAGTGATGCACCCAGTCAACCCAACAGAGCTTGAGAGGTTCTGCAGACCGAAATTAGAGAAGATCCAAAAATTTTAAATTGTGATATTTAAGCTTTTTGAAAAGTATTTTTGGGAGATTGATGAAAAATGGACACATAATCATCAGACATCACAATGACAATGTTGTATGGGTTATTTTTACTGGAATAGTGTGGGCCTCTGGACAGGTTATGGGTAATGGTGCAGATCTTATATTTTGTATATTGACACCTAACAGCGAGGCCTTATTTCCACACCAGGACCAGACAGAATGATGGGAGGTCCTGAAAGCATGCAGCATTTACCCAACAGCAGATCTATGCACATGGGCTCAGATGGATTTGGAATGGGTCTACGAAGCGAGGAAATGGGCAGACCTTACCCTGATGATCTGCCAATGAACAGCAGCGAGAGAATGATGAGATCTAAAGGCCCAGAGTCCAACAGCACCCTCGCAACACTTCTCAGATGTCTGGTATATGTCTATGTTTGTCTTGTGAATATTGAAACGCTTATTTACATTTCATGTTTCAGTTAAAGCTTCTCAGTTGTGTGTTAGGTACTGCTACTGTAGTTTAGCGAGTGTAATTCTGCTCATGTATGATGATGTTCTTCAGGAGAAGCATAAAACTAAATTCTAGTCAAAAACCCAGCAGTTACACACCTGGGCAGTGGGGTTTATTCAGTCTTGTTTATTTTAGGACACATTCCGCATTGAGTGTGAAGATGATGCTCAGATCGTGCTGAAGATCACACAGAAGCTCACGGATGTCTTGATGGAATACCGCCTCAGGACTATCTCCTCGGTAACAAACTCAACTGGAATACTTGGGGTGGGGGGCTATGTCGGACACATGGGGACTATCCCCCTTAAAATTGTAGATGATGGTAAGAAAATGTTATCCAAGACAGAGTGAACGTTATTGTCTACTTTATGGCGGCAGTGCGATAGTGCATTCATGTCATGTTTGAAGTACGGTAATCACAACAGCAAATTTCCAAGTCTTTTGAGGGATCCAAATTATGTGAAATTACCTTCCATTTTCTTTAAAATTACTTGTTCAAAATTCTCCCATCAGAATGCATTCATCTAAGCCTGTATGAAATCAAGTAATTCTATAATATCCACTGAATTTTCACTTCCCATGTTAGCTAGCCTCTAGCTTCTCACATGTACCCAGACGGTAAGCTTTCACAGGAAAGTGCAAAAGCAGCTTCTGCCAGAAATCATGTGAAGATTTAGGAGGAGTCAATCATCCCACCAAGTGACAGTTATGCTCTTTTGGACTCCCTTTTGCGGATAGCTATGGCATCATACCAGTTTGAACTCAGTCTCTCCCAACAATACAGCAAGTGTTTCATCACTGCACCACTCTGGAACCCAAATTTAAATTTCTTATTGTTACTTCTGAGTTTGGACTATCTTTTAACGACCCTCATTTTTGAAATTTCATAAGTATAGTCAGAAACTCCTCACATATACATACAGACAATATCATGTAATCAATTTGATAATGCTTGATTATTGTGTAATTGAACTGCAAGGGTTCCATATAAAATATAACTTTTTTCCTTAATCTAACACTGTGGCTAAAATATTTATCATTTTATATGGCTAACTTTCCAGTGCAGTATGGTCTTCCTATTGACTGTTCTAAGTGTGTTAATTCAAATGTTTTCCAGGGACCTAGTATGAATTCTTCCCGCCTGCCACTGAGCTCCGACAGATTCTCCGGCAGTATGTCAGGTGCTCCATCAATGTGAATGGCGCTAGACTGCTCATACACTTGGCAGTTGTGATAATTTGAGAATAACACAAGAATTAAATATCAGAAGTTAGTCCAAAATAATTGCAATCAAATCTCTTCTCTCTCTTGCAGGCCCTTCAAGATTCTATAACTGAGAAGCCCATGTGTTCCTGTCCATTTTAGTCTTAATGTGGCAACTGTTTTAATGTACTTCTCTGTATGAAGCTTTTTCATTTAATATTTTAAATTGAAGACTAGATCACTTGCTCTGTGCAGGACATGTTTAAAATACATCAGGATTGGTCTGACTTTAGTGATTTGTTAATCCTAATGATTGGTGCATTTAGAGTGCTGGAAATGTTTTGTACACTGATTTCAATAAAAAGTTTAAACAATTTGTAGTGTACAGTATTTATATTGTTCCTGAAGCTATATCAGCTACTTAAGTTTTAAGCTTCAAAATGCTTTAGTTTTGCTGCATTGTTACCTGGTTTAAAGAATCTCAGGTGTGGAAGTGAATGTTCAAGATCAGCTTCATGAAAGAGTGGTTTCCTGTGAATTGTGCATTTCAAGTTGAGGTGGTAAGTCAGTGGTTATGGCTTTGGCCCATCGATCGGAAAGTCGCGAGTTCAAAACCTGGCACCCTTAACCCTCAACTGTTCAGTTGTACCTCACTTGGGATAAAAGTTCTGGGTGATATCTTTACTTAATCAAGAACTTAATCAACCACTTAACAGCTCTTTCACTAAAAGGACAATTACTGTATGCTGTCATGCTACAGGGTGTCCAAATAGTCTGGAAACAATGGATGTTACATACATGATTTTGTATTCATTTACACTTTTTTCCCTTACAAGTGAAAAATGGTATAACCATTGGATGAAAGAGGGCTTCTTATTACTCTCAGTGGTTCCTGACTTGTCAGACATCCTGTATTAGTTGTGTCCACTCATTGCACACATGCACAAATTACCAATTACCATTACTTGAAGGGAAAAATTCCACAGGTGGTGATATGATTTAATATGACTTGGTTTATTGTGCAAACAGTAATATACAGATATATTGATTGCCTTTTCAATAGCAGTTAAGAAATGTTACATCACATGATACTAGAACAATACCAGTCATCATTAAAGATTTCAGATGTACCAGAAGAATGTTACAGTCCATGCAAGGCACATTTTGTACTTTCTTTGATATTTAAATGAGTCCCAGAGTAATTTTTGAGTTTCATGTTCATTTTTGTTGGTAATGTGAGTACTTTCTGCCCTGTAAAAAAAAAAAAAAAAAATGAATGGCTGAAGGATTTCCACCATCCTCCTTCATATTTTGTGGAATGTCTTAAAAGGTACACCCCATTTCCCCTTAGCGTAAGCAAGCACTACCCAAAATGTGAGCTCATTGGGTTTTGTGCAAGATGTCTTTCATTTGTTGTGATGAAATACAGGTAAGCAGAATTTGTTCTCGCCTGAAGCGCTCTCTATGTAGACTACAAGCCTCTCTGGCACGTTCCTCACTTCCAAACTGAATAACAGCCTCACCAATCCCGTTGCCATTTTCATCTTCAAGCAACTTGATGTTCTCTTCACTGATGTTATACATACTAAAAAAGTCTTTCACTTCTGCTTTCCTCACGGCAGCAGGGAAATTCCGCGCGTAGATGCAAGACAGGCCAGGCCGAGTTTGTGCGCTGCAAGACCGTGACCTTTCTGATTCAGTACATGTGTTTTGATACATTAGGTCCTTCATTTTTTCCTTAGTAATGGATGAGACGTCTATTATTTGTGAGCCAATGGCACTACCGTTCATGTTCATGGCTAAGGTATATTCCTCTGGCTGTGTAAATATTATAAAGGCAGTAGATGTTCGTTCCTTCCACTTGTTTAGTAGATGCAGGATTTTACTGTTTGGTATGTCAGGACATGAGAACAGGTTCCTTATCTCAGTCTTGGTAATAGTTGTAGGAAGGTTCTTTACCATGACGCAGTACTCGGAATCAAAAGATGGAGAGTTAGAGCGGCGCCGTTTTGGCGATCCCCAAAAGGAGCAGGGCTTTTTAACTGGAGAATTCCTGTGCAAACGCCTATCCTGGGAGAATCTGTCCTGCTCTGAGAATGTGGAACATGGGGAATGTTCACGATGCTCCATGGCGTTTTCCCACATTCTCTCATGGGCCAGTCTGACCTCAACGTGGAAGTCCCTCGAGCCACTATGGCTGTATTTCAGGCCCTCTTCAGCATCTTTAAAACTAGCCATCTTCACTAGACAACACCGGTCCCGCCCTTGTAATGTATCTGTTATTACATCCACCACTTTGAGCCCTTCAAGGAACTGGCAGACTTCCTCTTTGGTGATTGTATTTGGAAGTCCGTAAAGCCGAAGATAACCCGGTTTGCGAGAGTTGCCCTCTCTTAATCCCCCCCGTTGCTCCTCCACATGATGTCTCATTGGTTCTGTAAGCCTTGCCTGGATGTTAACAGGTGGTGTTTGATCGGTTTCTGGAAGCTTTTCGATTGCATCCTTACCCGATTTGGGTATATTTATTAATTGAGGGGTACTAACTGGTGGTGACTGGGCTTGGTTCATTTCGTGGTTAGATTGCAGTCTTTGGACAGCAGCCACTACACTCAGCAGTAGAGTGGTGCAAAGCTCTGTTGCAGTTGTTGTCTGAGGTGCAGGTTCACCTTCCATAGGAGCACATTTCCTTTTCCTCAACTTTAACTCCATATTGTGCTTAAACTCGGCCATGCTGCTTTTATGAAGGGTAACAGTCGACCCTCTGAGCTGTTTTCCAGAATACAGCATGGCCAACTGTCCAGCTCTCTCTGTACGGAATATAATAAAAGCTTCACCCATCTTGCCCCCGGTGATATGGACACCTCCTTCAGGGATGGGTAAGCCATGAAAGAACCTGCGAATGTCTTCAGGTCCTGCTTTAATATTCAGACCCTGTAAACGCAGAACTACTGCCATGTCTGCCTGGCTAAGAGAACACAAAACACAAAGCAAGCATTTATAAGGAATTCAACATAAAGATCTTCATAACAATTGGTGTAAAAGTCACAAAGGTCCCGTCGAGAAAGAGAGAGAGAGAGAGAGAGAGAGAGACAGAGGAAAGGAAAAAAAAGCCCAACGCCTCAGCCCTCACAACTACCGCGCTTTTTCTTGTTTGTCTTCAATTAGAGTTCAAAGAGAAGCAATAGTCCAACGAAGGAAAAAAAAGTCATATCGTCTCTTTAAATAACTTACCTTTCACGTTTTCGTGAAAGACGAGACTAATTTATTAAATTCGTAATAATTCGTACAAGATATCTGGCGGGAAAAGAAAAAAAGACAAGGTTCACGCGCGCGTAAACACCACACAGCTGCCCCAGCATGAGCTCGCGACAGAAACGCAGAACAGCGCTTTGCCTGCAACTTTTAAAGGGTGGCGTCAGGGCGTTCCCTACACCGGAAGAGGCGGGGCTTACTCATGCGTTTTCTGTATCATGGCGACGGGGACGCTAAACTTCCCAGGGCTGTTTTACGGAAACCTTTTCGTTTTCTTATTAAATTCAAACCCAATTTATTGTCAGCAGTTTTCTATTTCTTTTTCGCAACCGTTGGACTGTGGGGTCCAAAATTATTTTGACATTTCAAGCTTGACTTGTGTGAAGTGTGGACCGAACCAAGTCAGCAGTAAATCAGGTAACGCCAGCTAGCGATGCTACACTAGCTCTTTTCTGAGCTTCATCCCAAATAGCTCTTACTCCCTGTAGAAGTGCAATAAGTAGCTTATGAAATAATGGCGTCTGCAGCCTAGGTAGTGTACTATGTATCTGACAGGTCGCTATTTGGGACTCAGTCTCTGGTAGTGGCGCTGGCTAGGTAGCTGTTTGTTGGTTTATTGGATAGTTTTCATTTGATTATACTTTGCTAGGCATATTAGAGTTAGCTAACCGATATATAATTAACCTAATAATCTGATTATACAGGCAGAGAAATGCACATGGGTATTTTTCTTTGTTAAACACAGGAATCAAACTGAAACCTAAGCTTTTGTTAGTCACAGGGTTGCCATCTCTTTTCAGGGGAAAGTAGACAATACACGCTCAAGTAGTCGCTAGTAGACACCAGATGACGCAAGTGATTCATTTGCATATATATTAGCATATCAAAAACATGAAGAATTCAGATTTTCTGAAGACATTAGAATAAAATCGAATTGTGTCAGAATAGAAAATAGATTATAACCTATTTCATATAGACATCTTTGGGCATTTCACCAAACTAACTATTTACATATTTAAAAAAATACTATCATTTATATCAAGAACACAGACAAATTGAAATAGTTTAGTGAGAACTTGTAAATATGGACAATGGCTATGTTTACGTGCACATCAATATGCCGATATTAATCGCCGCAATCTGATTGCCCGATTCTGATTAAGACAATATTCTGATTTCCCAAATTCCGATTCCTATCCCTGGATTATGCCTGTTTTAATCGGAAATTTGTGTAAACACCTTATTCATAAAATCCACTGAAAGGAGATCCATGCACTTGCTCAGTCTGTAAGGAATTGTGGTTACAGATACTTAGCTGTAGACTAGGTATTTAGGAATACTTACAACAACCATGTATACAGGAATATTCCGATGCCTGTACGCATATAAACATCATATTCGGAATATAGCTCTTAAATGGAATATTGATGTGCATGTAAATGTAGTCAGTAATAGAGTTTAAAAACAAAGTAGTGCACAGATGGGACACACAACAGTGTTTAGTGATTAGTCATTGGGAACAATGGTGATCAGTGATTGGTTGTTGAGAACAATGGTTCACAGAAGTTCAGCCAGGCTTTAAACATTGTGGTGGTGAGTAGACCGAACCTGCTCTCTCAACTCGTATAACCAGCAGCTGTAATGTGAGTTGGAGGGCCATATCAAGTGCAGGACAGTCGCTCAAAAGTCGCTACATTTGTCCCCAGGCTCAAAAAGTCACTACATTTGTCCCCAGGCTGTTTTTTAAAATAAAGTTGCTAAAGGGGTCTAAAAAGTCACCAAATCTAGCAACAAAGTCAGCAAGTTGGCAACACTGGTTAGACACTGAAACTCATCAAAAAATTATTTTTGTCAGTATATTGCAACATATTATACTATGTCCTCTCCACAACAGGTTTGAGCTGTGAGTGTCAGCCGGGTTTCAAGGTCCTGAGCAGCAACGGAGGATATATTACGTGCCAAAAGTGCACAGACACCAAACCGGTATGAGCTCATATGCCTAAGAACACAGCAGTGGTCCTAAATGACCAGTGTCAAGCACAATTTGGTAATTTCTTTGCACTAATACACCTGATTAAACCAAGTCCCCCCTCTAAGCAGAACCAAAAGTTCAGGGAGTGGAATCAGACCTCATCCACCTTGGTTCTGGACTATCATGACTAACACTTCTCATTTGATTACCTACTTTAGTAGGTGTGTTGGACAGATCAGTTAAGACAGTTAATTGTCTTGTAAGGGAAATGACATTGTGCAGTAGTTAAACAAGCACAGTGCACAAATGCTGAAGAGTATATATATATTAGACCTGGGCAAAATGAAAATATAATATTGATATTGTGATATATTAACATTATAATACATGTTTCTAAGAATCATGAGTATGGCCAGGTGTCTATGCATTTAAAAAAAAAATTTACTTGCTGTAACAAGTAATTGGAAGACAAACAAATTTTTTCATCACAAGCAATCACATATTATATTTCTCTGTTGTACAGATATTTCCCAGCGATGTAATGTTGAGAATAGTGCCAAGACTGGAACTGAAAACTCCTAGACTAGTTTATCATCATACCATACACTGAACACAGTTGTTACATTGTTTGGTAGAGTGTTACGCAGGATGGATATGAATGTATCAGATGTCCAGGCGAACTGGGGGAGGATGGGAAGTGCCGGTGTCCTACAGGCAGTGTTCTTGGTGAGTTTTTTTTTTTTAGTTTTTATAACAACAGTAATAATAATAATAATAATAATAATAATAATAATAATAATTAAGGATATATCAATACTGATACTGGTATTGCTCTGATAGCGTGCACATTTCTCATACCATGTGATACTACGTAACGTAAGCTTAGTGTACGTTGTCATGCTATTGAAGAGATGACATGAAATGACAGCAACCTGGACTTATTTTATAATTATTGATGGCAATCAAAGCAAATCTGACTGCACAGCAAAAAATGAAAGAGGAGCTTCTTATGGGTAGATTTTTGTGTAGATTCATGACCTAAAATTCCAACAGTGAATAATACAAAGTTTCATATCTCTAGAATAGCTCGCCAAAAGTTGACACATGGGCCTATTGTCTCCCCCACACATTGAGATGGATGGTTAGTTGCCTGTGGTTGTCAAAACCAATATGTTTTTAAATGTTGGAGCACCTTAATTTCACCAAAAGGCATCAGAACTACAACTGGCAACTTTTTGCTCATGCACACTATCAGCTTGTTTGGTGACAGAAGGGGACTGCATAACATGGAAAAGTACCTGAGACTCCCTGTGAAATATGATAGTGAATCACTTATGCTCTGGCTGGTGATTCGTGAATTGGTGGCACCGTAAATTCTAGTAAATACCAGGGTATTTCAACTCAATACTTGGTTGTCCCTGCCAGGAGGTTCAGACTTGTCCATAGAGTCACATCTACAAGATGATGAGTGTGGAACTATTTGGATTTTCTCTTATGTTTGAGTTCTCTTATTGTTCTATTCTCTTTATTGGAGACTCTCATTTACTGGGAGTTGTACTCTGTACTGAGGGCTTTCTGTTCTGACATCTCATGTTCCAGATGAATTGCATGTAGCATGTAAGCAAGGAAGATAGATAGGTGGTACAGTTTATTACATGAAGACTCATGTTCATCATGTGATTACCGAAGTACTTCCAAATCAACACAGAAGTGGCAAAGAAAGACAGAAATCTGCATCCATCTAAGAATATAAAGGAATCTACAACTAGTTTTTGGGTGGATCTTCCAGAAAAAAGGTTCAATGACCACAGAATCAAGATTTTGACATGGCCGTCCTGGTCCCCTGACCTAAACCCCATTGAAAACCCCATGGGGTGAGCTGAAGAGGAGAGTCCACAAAAGCGGAACTAGGATCATGGAGGATCTGCAGAGATTCTGTATTTTCCGTGTCTCCATTTCTATATACTTTTCTATCTTTTGATGTACTTGCAAATATGAAAAAAAAAACATGTATTCATGAGCATAAACAAAGATGTTTAAAAAAAACAAAACTGATAGGAAAAAATAATATTTGGACACCACAAATGACCAACATCAGTATTTTGTTGTAAAGCTGTTGTTGGCAATTACAGCTTCAAGACATCTAAGATAAGAAGTAATTAGCTTTTTTGCAGGATTATGGTATTTTGATTGTGTATTTTGGAAGAAAGAACGGTCTGTCCAGAGGGCTACTTCCCTAATTAGGTAACCGGCCTGGACGGTCAAGGGCAGGGCTCGTTTTATGCTGTTTTATGACGGTAAGAACATAGACAAGTCGAATAGGTCATCAACATGTCACGAGGATAAGATAAGATAGGAATATGTCATGTGAAGAAGATGATGGTGAGGAAGATAGGAAAAAAACCTCCAATACCCAGCTTACATAAGTGTGCACACCCTTTTATAATTGGGAATGTGGAAGTGTTAAATACTAGTTAGTATACACCTGGCATCTGTTAAAGTCACTGATTAACCCCAAATAAAGTACAGCTCTTCCTATAGAATTTTTCTGACGTCTTCTTGGTAACATCCAACTGGAAAAGCCATGGGCCCAAAGAGCTTACAAAGAAAGTACAGGATCTCATTGTTGAAAAATATCAATCAGGACAGGGTTACAAAAATTTCAAAGGCATTGGATATAGCATGGAACACTGTGAAGACAGTAATCAATAAGTGGACAAAATATGGCACAAAAGTGACATTACTAAGAACAGGAGGTCCCTCTAAAACTGATGAGAAGACCAGGAGAAAATTGGTCAGGGAGGCTGCCAAGAGGCCTACAGCAACATTCAACAGAATTGCAGCAATTTCTGGCGAGTACTGGTTGCTCCCTACATGTGACAACAATCTCCCAAATTCTTCATACGTCTGGGCTACGGGGTAGGGTGGCAAGATCTAGGCATTTTTTAACCAAAAAAAGCATCGAAGCCTGGCTAAAGTTCGCAAAAAAAAAATACAGGGCACCTTTGGCGGTCACCCAAGAACCCAGTAGCTCATACTTCTGAGTCAACTGTTGAGCTGCCACAGAGGGAAGATACAAGAAGCTCTCCTTTTTATACAGAGACTGGCCCACTGGCTGGTGAACATAATCACCTTGGCCTTGTGGTGGAAATTCATTTATAAAATGAGAAAGCACTACCAAACACTTGAATGTGCTCAAGTATAAATATTTTATTCAATCAGCAATTGCTCATGAGCCCGCGTAGCCTCTCTTACCTTACCAACCATACTTCGCCTCAGAGTGCTACAAAGAATTCTTGAGTTTTGCTTGAACATATGTAGAAGCACACATGAATTATTCATCATATAGAAAACAAAGAGTAAAGTAAATGATTAGTTACAAACCAACATAACATAGGTCCTCCTTCTTCCCTTATTTATCATAAACAGGTTATTCTTCAACGTCATAGTTTTTCTTCCACATCCCTTAATAGTTATTTTTCTCTCTTACCTACCGGAAACAGGGAGTTCAAAACTGCAAGGGTTGCTAACAAAAGATTCCTCTATGGCTCATATCTCTGCTATGTGATAAGAATATAAAGCAAGTCTCTTGCCAGACTAACACACACACACACACACACACATCCTTGGGAATTGGTGCTTCTTCTCATGCGAGAATAAAACAACATTTATACAGATATAGTTCACATCATGGATAGCAAAACAGATAAAAGTATGACAGATCGTTCTTTAAAAAATTCAAAATTATAATATTTGACAAATATTAAATATTTGACAAAAATTGCTGTGGTATAAGAAGAAAAAAAACATTTGCTGTTGAAAATAATACAATAATCAAGTTTGGGGTGGTAATTATTCTACCCTGTTATTCCCTATTTTCCTGTAATAGCATGTTTTATTCCTTAAATATTTTCACTCTGTGTTTTGTCAGTGGAAAGAACTGTAAATGGCACGCCTCTCCAAGAAGCCCTGTGTGAGTTGTGTAATGGAACAGATCCAGCTTTTTCTTCGCCAGACACGAAAGGCAACAGGTGATCATTCTCTCGTTTTCTGTGTATGCTGTGTATTTATTTTGCCTTGCCTGTGCATCAAAGCATGTGTGTCTTGTATGCTTAGATGTGTGAGATGTCAGGAATCCTTCATCAACACGTCTCAGACCTGCGCATGTGGTTCCAACATTCTGGTGAGAAAATGAGTGTATAGTATACTTTGGTGATGTATTGTATAAGTTACGATAATGTGCATGTCACAGCTCCAGTTTATTTAGTTTATGTAGCATTTATATAGCTTTTTTAAGACTCGAGGTTACAGTTTTTTTGAAGAAAAAAAAAAAAAAAGGGAATGTGAGATATACTGATGTATTACAGGCTGGAGGAATGTGTTTCCCTCCCAACAACCTGCCCACTTCGGTCGTGTCCACAATCAATTTTGCTCAGTTGGTAAGCACTTGATGTGGAGTTAAACTGCTGAACAACCAGAAGTGTTCAATCATCTCTAATGTCACTTACTAATGTTTGATATTCTGTGGTTAAGGGCCTTGCTGTTACTTCTGACTGGTTTTCTAGCTTCCTGTATTCTTCTGCAGCTGCATGTCTGGTAGGCACACACACCCACACCCACACATACACACACACACACACACACACACACACACACGCACATATATACACACATGCAAATTATGACGAGTTTTATTTTCGCAATTTTGATTTTTATTTATTCAAAAACCAGCATAAAAATAGTACTAAAAATCTAAATACTAAAAAGTAAAATAGTATTAAAATAGTCTTAAAAATGATTCAGTGATATTTCCCTTATTTCAGTGCCACCAGGTTTTCGATAAATTAAATAACTGAGAGAACAGGCTGTGCTTATAACCACATCCTTCCTGCTGTTTTCATTGTTTTGTCTTTGTATGAAACAGTCTGCCAAATGAATAAATGTAAGCCGTTGATCTATCCTCATCTGAAGATATTTTGAATAGAAGGTGCTGATTTCTTTCCAACATACTTGTATTGAGTGAGTCAATACAATATACAGTATATGTGCATAATTTTCTCTTTTCTCTGTACACTTACTTGGCAAATCCAGAAGTTTAAAGAGAAGCTGTATTTAAAGTTTGTGGTCTGGGAAGTACTCTGTATTGTCCTCTCAGGTTTAGAGATAACCCCCTAACCCACATGCCTTTTAATATTGTTAGCTATTAGGCCATTTTCATTCCTTCACACATACTTATTCAAGAGCTCTTTGCATTTGTAAGACCTGGGGTCTTAAAAGTTCTTGAGGTTAAAAATAGCTCCTAACTGGAGGTTTATGAGAATCTCATTTTACGACTCTTATTTTCTATTTTTTCCCCAAAAAGCATTTTAGCAGTAAAAGGAGGCCCTAAACTTACGCTCCTTTGTTACTCACCCTACTTTCACAAGGTACTCATGTCTCTTGTAGTTTGTGTTTTATGGCCATGTAGCAACTGCTACTGTTGTCACTTGTGGACATACACTGACCAGCGTTTTTTTGTTGTTGTTGTTTGTTTTTTTAATTTTTTAATTGGAGAAACAGTAGTAGCCAAAATGTATAGCCGAAAAAGCCCACTTTATGACTTATAAACACCTCTTTGTTATGTGTTAGGCTTCGTGCTAGCTACATTCCCAGATTAGGTAAGTAAGCTAACTCTATTTGCTATGTACAATCACCAGAGGCACTAAAAATCTTATCTACTTCCTTCCAATATTTATTTTTCCTCGTAATGGTACACATTTAATGAAAGGTTGTATGTGACAGGATAAGATGGAACCACAGTTATAATTGTCTTCCGGTTTTGAATGGGGCCACAGGTGCCATAGGATTTGTCGATGGAATTGTTTGAGGCACTCGTTTGGATTTGTTGCTTTAACACCTCACACCTAATTTGCATAGAATCATAGAATTGAGAAAATCTCATTTCACATGTTGCTTGTTACGTTGTCGGTTTGATGCTTGCTTGTTGTAGAAATTGTGATTCTGTGTAGCTCACATGCATAGAAAATAAATGTACAAGTCATATCTATCTACCTATCTATTACACAATATAACAAACATATACTGTATGTTGTTAATAAACAAATGAACATGAAACCACCAGCTGTTTAATTTTCATTTGTTCATTTCTGTATTATAGTTATATGAAATTGTGTATTGGGATTTCATTTTAGAGATTATAGAGTTTTTTTTTTTGTTTGTTTGTTTGTTTTTTTTAAGATTGCTGCCACATTAGCCATTCACTGCCAATAATTCATTCAGGAATCACTCTGTCATCTGTAGTAACAGGGTCTCTTAAGTGACACTTAGGAGCATCCTTAGTAATTAGATAAAATTTTTTAAATAAATACATGTTTTACAAGTGCAAAATGCTCCCTTAAACATGGAGAAAAATTCACTTTTGAAATGACTGACTTGTCGTCACTTAAGTGTGTTTGCTTGTGTACGCATGACTGGGTTGACGTTGTGTTTTCCCTTGTCTTGTAGTTGTTCACTAATCGGACAGCATGCCAGGCTCTGGGGAACATGTGTGTGTTGAACATGCACTCCTCAAGCACTATCAGCAACGATGCCTGTGGCCTGTACAACACCATCTACAGAGCAACAGCGGCGCAGGGCAACAACCAGGACAACCCGTACTGGTACATACATATGCAAACACACTGCATGTCTTATTATACTGTAAAACTAAGTCAGGAAGTGTAGGACTTAATCCACCACTCTCCTAAATCCAATGATGGAAATAGGAGCAGACCAATATCTGACTCATCGCTTCATCTTTAGTAATATCCTGATCAGGGTTGCAGTGAATCCAGAGCCTATCCCTGGGAGCAAGGCGGGAGAATTTACTCTGGGTGGGACGCCAGTCCATCACAGGGCACATTCACACGCACATTCACACACACATTCACACGCACATTCACACTTAGGGTCAATTTAGAGTAGCCAATCTGTCTACCTGAAAGTTTTTTCGACAATGGGAGGAGACTGGAGAATCCAGAGGAAACCCACGTGAACATGCACAGACAGTAACCTGAGCTCAGGATTGAACTCTATAGATTAAATTACAGATTAAATTATCTGACTCTAATTTATAACAACCAACAAACTTTTAGTTAAATTGTTGGAAACATAATATCTCAGTGTTCAATTATAGATTTTTTTTAGTATACCCAGTTTTGTAATACTAAGCTTTTGCTGGAATGTGATGTTACTGCATCTGAGGCATTTATGCATTGCTTAAGCAATTAATAAATGAGTCTTTTTATATTTACTTGTCAGAGATTTAATTTTACTTGCATATATTAGCCTTTTATATTTACTTATCGGAGGTCTATTTCCAACTTGCCTAACATACCATTACTTTAATCTACTCAAACCATTATTAATACAACTTATTCATTATTCACTGTGACTTTATGCATCGGAGACTACAAGTAGAACATAGATAATAAGTATAATTAATGTGTAAAACTTGCAAACTCAATGGAATAAACCCATAGCCTGGCATCTGAAACAGAGAGATTGGTAGTCTCTCTGGAGATCTGATGATAGATTCCCCCAAAATTCCCCTTTCTTCCCCCCCGAGAAAGTTCCCCCAACTATAACCATTTAATACCTCTTTAGCATACTTTGAAGTCACTATGTTGTTGATTGAGGAAGCAAACACATGGGAACCAGGCCTGTGCTGTCAGCAGGATGAGTTAAAACAATCACTGTAAATAATGACTACAGCTGACTGAACAGAACTCCTACAGAGTGAGATAAGGAGTTAAAAGGAACAATGAACAACAGGCAGGATGATCAGAAGAGTCTCATCTGGTTTAAGACCACAGATCACCCTGTTTGAAATGACCACATTGTTCAACATGAAATTAGAATCAGTTGAAATCAAACATGCCCTGAGGAATATTTTGGTTAGACACAGTATAAATGACAAGGTCTTTCTGACCTGTACGCCTGATATTAATCACGTCAGATCACTGCCCAGAGTCCACTGAAACGTGAAGGAATATCCACACCACCCTTGCATGCCCAAATCGCTCCTGGATTCCAGTGCATTGCATTACACTTATTAATTTTAATTAATGTTTCTGGTCCAATCTAAGACACTACAATAAACCCAAAGTCCCAAGACCCAAATATGGATGTATTAAAATAATAAATATCAGGGATTTTCCAGTTTCAGTTGTATACAGACAATGACACACCAGGATATTAAGATATATTTGTAACTTTTGTCAGGTATATGTATAAATATGATTTATTTTTATACATTAACATTATTTTTTAGCGTTTTTATTTCATATCATTAAATTTCTTGAATGATAAGATAGCTACAGTGTAGCCACAGGTATATATAAACAATATTTCACCTGCATAGCTTCATGTCTATCATCTGTGATAACAGCGTAAGTTTTGATTTGGCTACAATCTGGTGATTTCTGCTTGCCAAACAGTCCTCAATATCGAAGTAAATCAATGAGTTATTAGAAATGCTAGGTATTATTATCATTGTTATGTACCGTTTCATGAAGTACGTTAGCGAGAGGAGGTTGTGATGAACACCGTGTACGCTGTATCTCTGACATTGTTCGCCTGTAACTCGGTTTAATAAGAGACTGTGTTCTCAGGGAATAGAATGGCTGCTCGTGGATGTGTAACACTGATAAAACCGTGTGGTTAACTTTGAGTTATGACCCACTTAACCCTGGTCATGCCTTTTACACCTGCAAATTTCAGTTGCTTCAGGAAGTAGGTATCATTTGGCAGAACATGCTTAAAGGATATGCTTAATTCTCTGTATATTATCAATGGTATGTAAACTCTTCTACTTTGTTCTTATAGTAGTTATGTCAGATTTCTGTGACACTGATTTTTCTGTGGTTTGTAATCTTGTATCACCAGAGGCTATATTCACAAAGAATCTGATCTTATCACGAAGAGCTGTCCAAAGTGAAATTAGAAATGCCTAAGTAAGAGTTTGCTCTTAAAAGTTATTTCATGAAACATGCTAAGAGGAACTTTTACTAAAGAGCTCCTGAAAATCATGTTTCATGAATGAATATCAATTTATCTACCAACCTATTTACCAACTATTTACAGGACACATTTGAGCTTAGATTTCTAGACCAGAATTATTTTAAAAATATTTTGGAGTGACTTTTTTCAGACTGAATCCATTCCTCATGATGACTTTAATGTATGTGTTGGTTTCAGTGCTGCAATATTGGCTTTTCCACAATTTGTAAATGTTGTGAACTTGTTCCTGTTTGAACTCAGGCTAGATCATTCACCCGAATTTAGGAAAGGCTCATGTCCATAGATTTTTGGTAGGGCAGGACAACTAAATACCTACATAGCCTCAAAGAAATTTAAGTTGAGAGGCTATCACACTTGACTTAGGCTATAAGCTACTATCTAGTGAATTTCTAGAGTAACTCTGTAATAGGGAGTTGAGAGTATTGAATGAAAAATTCAATATGATATGATATGCTGGTGAAATATTTTCGATACAGCAGAAATAAGTATTACTTGAATAAGTGCCTTAGGTTTCCATTTTCAACTGATTAAAACATTCAGCATTATAAAAGTACAGCAATTAAAACTTGGTAATGATAGTGTGTGCGCCATCCATTCAGACTCTTAGCAGCGTATAATGTAACAAAAGCTGTGCATTCGAATATAACATAATTAAAAATTAGCTCTCTAGCCATACTTCACACTAAGGGGGTGTATCACAGTTTTTTATTTTATTTATTTATTTTTTTATTTGAGATAATATGACACATACAGGCACACGTAGGATATTAACACGTGACGTATCTCAGAACCCTCACAAACTTCCTTTTTGGTGTTTCAAATAGCATAAGAATCAAACAAGATAAGGAAGCATGGTAACTTGATAAACAGTTGTATTAGCAATATGGCAAAATATGGGAGATTTCACAGCCAGTCAGATAAAGAATAGCTAGGTAAGGTGATTTTACTGCCAACATAATGGTTCTCTTTCTTTTATGAGGGGACAGGGTTGTTTTATGGTCCATTATATGGGTGACCTCATGTCCCTCATGCCTTCTTCACGACCCCATAGTGAGCAATTCACTTCTCCTTCTCTAGCCAGGTAGAGATAAGGAAGAGGAAAAACATCCTTCCTATTCTGACAGGGTTATTCTGTGTCTGTTCTGATCCTAAACTGTGACATGGGTCATTAGGTCCTGGGTCACACTGGTCATTAGCGTTGTAACTTACTAGGGTGCCAAAGTACTCCCACACACCAGACCTTAAAGATTCCAGCTGTGGATTCCTGCTGACCGTAGCCATTGCTGTTTTCTCAAGCTAATATGCTAGTATGCTATTATTCTAATTTGTGAGCAATACTTCGGAGAAGCATGTTTTTAAACCCCTGTAGCGTTATCCTGATTCAAAATAAAGAGGAAGTTACTCTTTCAGAGGCGGGAATGTAGGGTTGATGAAATTTAACTGTTTATTACACCTCACATATATGCAGATTTATCGAATGATCCTATACACCCGTAACTTCATCTTATTTGACACTATTTATGAAAGTTCTGATAATCAGTGCTTACATTTAGCTGAGGCACAAAAAATGTGGGATATGGGATTATGTTTGTGTGTTGCTTCTACAGGAGGCTTAACCTGCCCTGGCTGTATTATGGAGAACAGCCAGGACTGGCATCAAGAGTTCTGCAGACTGAGCCGCTGCCTGTAGGATTCAGCTTTAAAGGCACAAACAAGGTATGGATGGTTAGCCTCCATCTGGAACTTGAAGTCCCACAGGATCTTAGCTCTACTGTTCTGAACCACTTTCTGTGGTGTGTCCCACTGGATCTTGGGGACTTCTAACCCATACTTGGCACAGACGTTTCTATACACTATCCCAGCCACTTGACTAATAAAGAAACACATGGACAAGGGCGGAGAATATATAGATATAGATAGAAAGATAGACACTGTATATGTGCAGTAGCTACTGAGTAGATAAGAGTATGAGTGATAAATTACAGTATGTTATAATAGAAAAGCTCTAAAATGTCTATATGTCTATATACAGAACTGTGCAAAAGTCTTAGGCACATGCAAAGAAATGCTGTAGAGCAAAGATGCCTTCAAAAACAATGAAACTAAATGTTTCTACATTAAAAAATACTATAAAGAACAGCAAACAGTAATAAATGAAACAAAGTCAATATTTGGTGTGACAATCCTTCGCTTTAAAAAAAAAAAAAAAGTAGTCTCAGGTACAGTGTGTGCAGTTTTCTAAGGAAATGAGCTGTAAGTGTTACTGAGCATCTTGCAGAAGCAGCCACAGTTCTTCTGGAGACTTTAACTGTCACAGTTGCTTCGTATTTTTGCAGCAAAATCCAGCAGCCTTCATTATGTTTTTCTGAAAAGTGTCTCGTATGTAATCTGCTGCTTTCTTTACTGACATACAAACATTTTTCTGTAACATTTAATTTTGTGCTGGCAAATCAATAATGTAGAGTCAAAAAACACTAAAAAAAAAAATAGGGTGCCTAAGACTTTTACACAGTACTGTGTGTGTATGTGTATAATGTGTATATATATGTGTGTGTGTGTGTGTGTATGTGTATGTATGTATGTACATGTATGTGTGTGTGTGTGTGTGTGTACTAGGTATAGCTGCATAATGGGTTCTCATGACAGACTTACTGGTTTTACAGCTGCATTTATTAAACTGGCTCCTTATTTACCTAACATGACCTCTGAAGATTTTTCAGACATGTCATGACACCCATGACATGGGTTTTCCCCAGCCGTCACGTAGGTATAGCTATAGCACTGAAACATGTGACTTGAAAAACCATTTGCACTCTTTATCACAACTCGTCTTTTTAATCCATACACCAACTAGGGTAATTCTTTTCAGATATTTGTTTTTATTTATATATATATGTATTTGTCTTTTCCACTTAGGAATGGGAAAACCCATGATGTCATGTTCTGTGATTCATCAAATGTCAGCCTGTTTCCTTTTCCGTTTCAGTCTCAAGTATAGAAAGTTTGAAAGGTTTGGAACAGTGCCAGATGCTAGCAGAGATACTTTCCATGTCTGAAGGAAGAAATGTTCTTATCATAATGATCTAATGTCTGTAATGTCTAGTTTCCGTAATGTCTTTAATCTGTTACATTAATGATCAACTTTAGCCTAGCACCCCGATTTTTGTGACCGTTACTTCTTGTGAGGTTTGTATTTTATATCACTAGATTAAAACGATAAAATAGAATAAAAAAAAAAAAGAATAGGCCTCCAATTTTTTTGAGAAGCATTAAAAGACCTTCCTTTAACTCATGTATGCTCGTAACATGTATGTTAATTATTTGCAGTGCTTTCAGTAATATAGTTAATTATTTTGTGTTTAGGATGAAATAACAGAATAATTGAAATATTTCCTCCTGCGTGTGTGTGTGTGTGTGTGTGTATGTCTCCTCAGAACACAAACTTAGAGCTGCTGGCTGCAGTATACACAGCACAAGGAGAGTTTTTAAGATGGGAGAACGTTGGCAGAAAAAACCTGCAGGTAAACCAGCCCTGCGGTTTGTACTCATCTGACCTGTTAAGATTTAAGGAAAACCACTGATTAAGAAGGACAAAATAAAGTGAAAGCCACAAGATAAAGTATGCGGAAATATGATCAGCGATAAAGCCGTGGTTCATTCATATCGGTTCTTTCTCACTTGCAGCTTTCCCGCATTGAATATGGAGCCCAGAAAATTGACTTAAGAATGTGTGTGACTGGACTCTGACTGCTCTGAAAACATTCCCCACATTGATATTGACATAATTTTTGTACTTCACTGTGAATACAGCCCAATATGCAATTAACTATTTGCAGTGTGATATTTTTTCATTTAGTTGAGGCCTAATTTGGTATTCTGCTTTTGTTTTAAAAAGTTTGTTCATGAGATATGATGATAGATAAAAGAAACCATATACTATTAATTTTGTCTTTCTATCTCAATTTACTGTATTAATGTATAATATATAGAATAAACGGCTAACAGTAGATCCCCATGTAAATTTGAATGATAAAATAATTTAAAAATAGTTATATATCAGCCCATAACAGCTAAATTAATCCTGAAGTGCTTTAATGGTTTCATGGGATATATATACATATATATTTATTTATTTATGTATGTATGTATGTATGTATGTATTTATTTATTTATTTTTCTGCAGCTTTGTCCGGATACCGTAACCAGAGAGCAGGCTGCATACACATTTGGGACGGCCTACAAGCAAACCGTGAGTACTGTGCGTGCATGTGTATGCAGTCAGGAGTGTGTGTTTTTGTTGCTCACATTCTTTCTTCTCAGTGTGTTCTCTCAGTGTTGGATCTCCTGGGTGCTTATTCGGAGCCTCTGTTTTACGACATCTTCATGGTGCAGCAGAACACTGCGGGAGATACGCGCCTCCTCGCTGTGCCCATTCTCAATCTCATGCTGCAGTTAAATGGCCAGTTTGTCAACCAAGGTAACGTATATAAGAGGTACAACTTAGGTGTTATGGTATGTTGGAAAGGCAATACATCGTGAAAAACGCTCACAAAAGTGACCTGTCATTTTTTTATGCACTACAAATTCCATAACCCAGTGATATAAAGCAGGTTCCCTCTATTTTCCTCCATTTAAAGTTTTAAAACTCTTCTTTTTACTTTAGCATTTAATAATGCTGTCATTTTAGTAACACTTTCATCTTTTAACAAATATTGTTTAATAAAGAGTTATACAAGTCTTTACTTTCATTATTACTTTTATTTTTCTCTGTAATTTAGTCTTGGCCAATTCCCACCCACCAGCCAGCTCTCGCCTATCATACAACAGCTACCAAGCCTGTAGAGAGAAGGCTATCATGTGCTTCCTCTGAGACACATATGAAGCCTCCAAACGCATCTTTTTGAATGGCTGCTTATGCTGCAACACAGGGCGGCATAAAACACTCAGAGGAAAGCATTATCCTCACCCTTCCACATGCATGACCTCACAGATGCCCATGATTGTCTCATGTCACTGTAAATTGATAAGGGAGAGAGTGCATGTCATCCCTCTCACCTCAACGGCCAGTTTTGCTCTCTTGGACTCCCAGCCATCGATGGCTGTGGCATGGACAGGATTCGAGCTTTGCTGTTGCAACCATTATTATATTGCCTTTGAGTTTTTTTGTTTTTTTTTAATGTTTTGTCAAAACAGGCCACCTTACTTTTTTAAAGAGTACCTCAGGTTAAAATCTGAGCAAAATTCTTTGATTATAGTTCTAGATTATTTTCCTCCACCAACTAGCTAGTTCTCCGCATCACACAGCAGTTACCAGCCAAGGAGGGTAAAGGATAGCATGGGCTTTCTCTGAGGCATTTGAAAGAATTAATTAAATTTTGAATGAATTAATAATATTGTCCCTGCAGTGTACACAAAAGGTTTTTGTATGACACAGCATCTTAATCAGAGATGATGCTTACCTCGATGACCAGATTTTATATGGATGAAATTATGGATGCACTACACTTACTTAAAATGAGCTATAACCATAGCTGATGAGTGCTTGTTCAGCTTATCCTTTAAACCGTGGGCATGTTTTCTTTACAGGAAAGCGCACAAAATGAACCAAAACATGGGCATTATTTTATTAACCTAGATCATGCATTACATGACCTCATGTAATTATCGTGTGGAGAGATTAAATTATGAGCACAATTTACAATGTTGGCACACTTCTGCTCCAACTCTCAACAGCAGAGAGTGTTTTCACAGAGTTTGTATTTCACTTGAATTTTCTTGGTTGCTATATCACATTAGAAACCCTGCAATTTTAGCAGGGGTGTGTAGACTTTTTATATCCACTGTGTATAATTGTATTATAGTTTAAACCATATTTTATTTTGTCTCTTGCTTTTAAGTTACATCGTATTGCACTTGTCAGCAGTAGGGGGGAAGAGCAATCTTTAGCTTTAGCTTTATCAGTCTGCATTTTCTATCCCCTGATTTTTTTGGGGCTTTGAGTGCAACAGTTTATCTTTAAAGCTGATGGTCTAAACACACACACACAAAAAAACATTCTCAAACACTCTATTCAAGAACATTCATTCATAACTCTCTATTCAAGAACAAACTGGCAACTTCACAGCTGAGAGCATCATGCTGATAATTTTAATAATCTGAAGCACCTGCGTAAGCCGACTCTGAATACACAGAACTTTCCTAGTGCAAATACTGAGTTATTATATTGACTTCACTTGATTTGTGTGTGTGTGTGTGTGTGTGTGTGTGTGTGTGTGTGTGTGTGTGTGTGTGTGTGTGTGTATCCGTGTCCTAGCCTCTAACATGAATAGCTGGTACCTGACACGAAGGCTGGTGATGATAGACACTTTGAGTGGGAGAGAAAAGAGACTGAGTTCCACCCCCAGAGTTATTCGTGTGGCCAATAACTTAAAAATTAGGTAAAATGCATGCAATATTCACACACGTTAGCACACAGTGTTCATTGTGATGTTTCATGTTCTTAATAATAGTGTTATGTGGATTGTAGGTTCCAGCTGGTGCCAAACACCCAGAAAGGACAGGTGTACCCCCCTCTGATGACTGTGTCCTACTCTGATATTCTCATCACTGACCTGGCCAAGCAAACTGTACCTGTAGGTATACATAACGTATATATTGAGTATGTGCATGCATGTGTGTACAGTATTAGATGTTAACCTCTACATGTGTTTATATTTAGGTGTCATTCTCTTTGGAGTATGAGATGGATCAGGAAGAAGCTCGAGTTAAAACCGATGTGAGTGTTAAAATGAATATAAGTTTGGCTTTTTCAAACGATAAAGTAGTTCTGCTTGATGATGATGATGATGATGATGTGCGTGCGTGCGTGCAGATTGCTCTGGGTGTGTTGGGTGGAGTCGCTGTTGTGTACTCTCTTTTGAAGACGGCAAGCTGGAAAAGAAGGATAGCCTCTCCCATCATTGACGTACAGGCAAGCACAACGCGCACACACACACACACGATCACATGCATATGTACACACTGAAAGAAGGGATTGATACTGTCACATGGGATTTCATCAACAACAACAACAAAAAAAAGCTATCCAAGATGTATGGATTATTTGGAACCACTCACCATTTTCCCAAGACGTTCAGTGTCATATTCATGAGAAATCCAAAGTAGAAAAGTACTGGAGACAGTGCTAGAATGCAGTGCAGCTATATGACACGGTTTTTACAGCAGAGACTCGGCTCGGGTAGTTAGCAACAAACACAATGGCATTGACAGCAATGGAGAAATAAAGGAGTGTAGTTGGGGTTCTGTTTCGGCCTTGTCACCAAACTTGTCTCTCTTCCTGTCTAACCAAATGTGTGAAAGCCTATCCAATAGCAAGTTTTTAGGTTATTTATACAACTTTCAGAGAGGCTTAGCTCATTGTATGCACTTATCTACCTCCTTACATACATTCTGTCCACTTATGGCATGACATACCAGGTCGGAACAACCTGATACAGAGTCCACTCACAACTAATAAGAATCAGCGTCAAGAGAATAAAATAGATTTTAAAGCATGAGAGAAAGTAAAGGAAAATCAAATAATTCCTCACATAAAAGCTGAAGCTTTGGAAGCTGATCTGTTTGAGCAGAGTGTACAGAAAGAGCTGGACAGACTGAAGGACCAAAGCCCTGCTATATCATTTAGTTAGAGATGATGTGAGGGCTAAAGCTTATTGCACCACTATCAGCAGGCAGTCAAACTGCATTGTGGGTAAAAGTGACCGAGAAACATTAAACTAAAAAAGAAGTTTCAACTAAACACTATGCAGAAATGCATTACAAAATAAATCTTTGACATGACTGAAGATGACATTAATTATATATATTAATATGCAAGTTGTTCTGGGTGGATTTCTCCTTAAGTCACAGTTGAAATGCAAAAGTGTTTTAATGCCTGAGAATAATTAATGCCATAATTGACCAAAATTTCATAATGATGCCCAAATGCTAAAATTCGCTTTCATAATTTTTTTAAACATTTCACAGCTTTTTTTAAAAAATATTTTTCCCATTTTTGCTGCTTTTGAACTGTATCGACATGTATAAAGAAAATTCTTACTATTTTTGGTTATTATTATTAATATACCACCAAAATGGTACATACCTTTATTTCATTCAGACCATTTTGAAGTTCCTGCTGTTCTACGCTGGAGATTTGGCAAATGTTTTCTTCTTCATCACTGTGGGAACTGGTCTGTACTGGCTGATTTTTTATAAGGTCAGTGTTTTTTGCTTAATAATTACTAAATTACCTAATTAGAATTTTGTATGTTGGGTTGGTCTCTAATAAGAAAAAGGCCAAACTTGGCCGAACTTTTTCATTACTTTATTTGTTGCAACTATTACACAATGAATAATGTTAACATTGTAAAACACTTTGTTATTTATAGAGATGTTCTCTACACTTGCAGAAGTTTGTAAATTTGATTTAAAAAACGTTTTGAAGCTTTGGTATAAAATTTGGTATACAGTTGGAATGAGAGTGTTTACAGTGTATCAATAATATTGGCAAATACCTATTTTTCTCTTTTTTTTTTGTTCTTCTGGTTTTTTTTTGCTCTGCATTTTGTCCAGGCTGTGGCGGAAATTCTTTGTTTTTCTGAATAAGTAGTTAATTTTTTTTTTCCTGTTTTCCAGGCTCAGCAATTTGTGTCTGTATTGTTGCCATTACCAGCTCAAGAGGACCGTTTTGTGATATACGTTGGTTGTGCTTTTGCGCTTAAGGTAATGTGTGTGTGTGTGTGTGTGTGTGTGTGTGTGTGTATATATATATATAGATAGATAGATAGATAGATAGAGAGATAGAGAGATAGATAGATATATAAAATTGGGGTGTAATACAATGCCCCTTTCTGTAGGTATCTGTTTAGTGCTCCATATATCTGAATTTGTATCTGTATTTTGATTTAAACCTGAAAGACATGGCCTGAACTGGAAGGGATTATTATTATTATTATTATTATTGTTATTAATAAATATGAAGCCCACAACTATGTCCCTGGTAACAATGGAAAACGAGTGTTAGTGTGAATTCTGAGTGTGAATTCTGGCTCTGACAGTTCCTCAACCTCAGCTACATCATTCCAGTTCATAATTGGTCTCAGCTAGAGATGTGTGCAGGACTGTTTTTTTTTTTTTTTTTTTTTTTTTTGAACCACTCCCACAGTTATTATTTTTTTTGTATTTTTCTGCGATATTTTCTAATTAATTAAGTTTGTTCTATATCACAAAACAAAATAAACAAACTAGTAGCCTGATTTAAACCACTGCCACACTGACTTTGATTACGAGTAAACACTTTAAATTCCTCGCTCAGCACCGCATGTTCCTGTCCATGAACATTTTTGTTCCACAAGCTTTATATCTGAATACTTGCTTACAACGTGTTCCGTTCTGTGGCATTCCAGTACAGATATACCCCTTAGTCTCAACTAGATAGCCTGTGACCCTTTCTTGTAGCTTCCAAAAAAAAAAAGTGCACCTCCTCTTCATTTCTGTATTTGTATTAGTTTAGAGCAGACATTCATTCCAAATAATTTATTTGCATTTGACTACAACCCTACAATGTATATAACAATGAAGAATATGTATTACTTTAAACTACGCAAGCTCCAAAGATACCTTCTCTTTACACATTACGCAAGAGTGGCTAATCGTTTACACTTATTTTTCAGTAGTGTACTGGAAAAAATAAGTTTTGGATAACTGTGTTGTAAGTTTCTGAAACTCAGCTGCATAAATTATGTGCAGTATACGTTTCTGAAACTCAGCTGCATAAGTTAACTGTCCACTTCTGATTCTCTTTCATATTCTGCAGGCAGTGCAGTTCCTTCATGAGTTGTGGTTGCAGATGTCAGTGGATATATTCTTTATAGACTGGGAGAGACCTCGCAGTGGCAAGTCCAGTAAAAATGTAGAAGGTTATTCTCATCATCTTTCTTCTAATGTTATACATCAGTTCCCTTCTCTTCTTAAATAAACAGTTATCAGCTTAGCTACGAGGCTAAGGGAAGTTTATGCCCTCTAGTTTAGCAAGTGGGTGATAATTCAGATATGCCTTTTGCACAGTGATTTACTGGGCTTAATTTACTTTTAGCAAAACGAAACCTGTGGCTTAAGTGATACAACAGTATATGTGTGCATGTTTTCAGGGTGGGGTGAAGGAAAGAGCCCAGCACCTACAGTCAGCATCTGGAGAACGTACTTTGTGGCTAATGAATGGAACGAGATCCAGACCATTCGTAAGATCAACCCCACCTTCCAGATCATCTCTGTGCTCTTCTTTCTGGAGGTGAGCTGCTCCATACGCCGTGCCCTAGATGTATGTGTATGTGCATGGTTAGAATTTTTTTGTGTGTGTTTTTGTGTGTGTGGGTGTTGACAGGTGGTGGGTTTCTCTAGCCTTGCATTGAGAGACCCTTCTTCAGAGCTTCAGCGCTCAGACGAGGGATACATACCTGCCTACAGCCGCATACTGCGCTACGGTGTGGCAGCTGCTGTGTGGCTCTGCATTGGTTTCATACAGGTACTCACATTCACACACGCCTCACACACATCAATGACACAAATATTTGTTACAGAATAAGCTCTCTCCACTATAGATTATTATTTATATAGGTTAAACCTCCAATCCACACACAAACACACACACACACATCACCAACAAATTTTTTTTTACTACGTGGAACTGACAAGACACTAACTCACACCCACAATTTAACAAAACCTAAGAAACCATTAACTGGATTTTAAAAATCACAGGTTTTTAAAAAATGAAATCTTGTGTTTTATGATCCATGATTTCACAGCACATCCTACCATATTTCATAAAATTGTGTGCTTTTCTTATGCTGCGTTCATGCTATCAAAATTAATCTTGCAGTTTTATTTCTCAAAAATGTAGCTCAAAATTGGGAATGGAAATGAAAGTGGTCTTAAGTGACATCACAAACTTCCTTCCTTCCTTCCTTCCTTCCTTCCTTCATTCATTCTTCAGTAGCCGTTTTATCCTGTTCAGGGTCATGATAGATCCAGAGCCTGGGAACATTTTGCATGAGGCCTGCGTCACAAAATATAAAATGTTTCATTGCTCTAAAATAAGAAACAAAATAATTTTTTTTTTTCTGAAATAAACCTGCACAAATGAACAGAAATGCAGTTATGTTCAATTCGGAATGAAGCTCGGAGTATTCACAACTCTGAGAACATGCTACTGTTGTCTTGTCTCTTCAGTATTACAGTTATAAAAATAATTTCATTGTGAAAATCAGTGTGTCACAGTTACTAATGAAAAAAGCAAATCATTTTGTGGTTTAGTTGGGTAGAAAGCTGACTGGCTGTTGGCTGTGTGTTGCTCTGTTTAGCAACTGTTTGTTAATTTTCTAGAAAAGTAGCTCTGACAGTAGTGCCAGCTGTAATTTAAATCACAGATTTATATCAACGCACTCTTTCTAATACATGGTGTTTTTGTAACGGCTAACTCACAGGAATTTGCATTGTGGATGCTCTATATAATAAGGTTAATAATAAATGGATCAAATAAACGAATAACGAAAGTATATAACTGTAGATATGGTGAAGCTTTTATGTAAAAAAAAAAAAAAAAAGATTATTTAACATTTATAGAAGGAGGTGTCAGGCAGGTAGAAATATTACCTTCTAAAACAAATATCAAGTTAAACTCACAGAGACACAGTTGACTCCAGAGTAATATATTTATTCTCATCTCGACCGGGGAGAAGAACTCTGAGGAACAAAGTGATAATACAATTATATAGTAATTATATAGTTTACCCCACAGGACTAGTATTTTGTGATTGGTTACAAGTAGACAAAGAACTTCATGCTTATTGGTCAAAAAAAGATAAAGTTAACATGAATTATCATAAATAGTGATGAAAGGAAGGATGTATATAGTAAAATCTAACATAACACCAAGAACATGAGAATTACTTCATGTTTTTAGTCTCCAGGCCTATCCCATCCATCATATTAGAGAAGAGGACATGAGTGCAACTCCATTTGTCTTCAGTGCAGGTGCCTTAAATCAGTCCCGACAGAGTAAGACTCCCTGTATGCCTTAAATTAGGCCTTCAAGGACATCTTCTACACCCTCACACACACACAAGCCTAAATAATAAGACGCAGATGTGCTAAACTTCTGGTTACCAACATAAATGTGTGACTGCAGAATATAATGAAGGATTAACTAATACGAAAGAATTAACTAATGGATAAATGATTAACAAATTATGAAGGTATGAAATTAAATCATCCACCATCCAACTGTTTATAGCTGCTATAACATAAGTGATAAGTGAACTAACTTGTCTCGTAGACATTTCACAACATTAAAAGTAACTAGAAATGGTTAAGAATGTAATCTTAGGCAAATTGCCATGGTGTAAGCGGAATAAAACCCTTCGGGATATTCTGCTATTGGAAAATAATCAACTTCAGGGTGGTAAAAATAACAGTAACCCCATCTTGTTTTACTCCTTACATTTCCGGGGTTCACCATATCCAGGTATGTTGTGTGTTTCTTTCCTCTAGATCATCTTCTTCTCAGTTTTCTATGAGCGCTTTGTGGAAGACAAGATTCGCCAGTTTGTGGATCTCTGCTCCATCAGCAACGTGAGTCTACATAGCAGCTCTAATCTGTATGCTGGTGTGTAGAATGTAAGCACACTGAGCATATTTAAAAATATTCATATATAAAACCACATGCAAGCTTGATAACATGCTCAAACAACATACAAGGGAGAAATCTGAGAATTCTGTATTTCAGTAAGCAACATAGCATGTCTTGCTCAGTTGGTGGGTTTGCTTCAATGACTGTCTGGTGAGCCTACCTAAAAGTGGAAATATGCAAATTCATTATGATTTTCCACAGCGTGAAAAGTGAGAAGTGAAAATTAATATTACAGAAAGGCAGGTATTAAATTAAAGGAAGCCTATTCCCTCTGATTGAAGACATAATAAAATCATTATTTTATTACATTTTCTCAAAATGATGTCTCACAATCTCCAAATATTCAGAAAGTTTGACTTAATAATGACTTAATTTTTACAACAATTAATAGTTTTATGGAAAGTTAATGTGGTTATTGCTGCATGTTGACATCCTCTGCCAGCAGCATTCCTCATGAACAGAACACACTCTCTTTACACTCAAAACTCTTTTATTTGCATTTATATCATAGTTTAAACTGTTTTTGACACATCTCGGCTCCTATAGTCTGTGCCATGTGTAAATACACACATTGCAGGCAAATTTCAGTTACTCTTCCGAACTTGTCACAATTAGTACAAGCAAAACCTCATTTAAATATTGTTTCTTCCTCTTACTTATATTTTTACGCAGTTGTTCTTTTTCGACCACCCACAACACGTCCATTGCATTTGTCATTTAACAGATTATCACACAAATTCTTACTTTTAGTTGGGACCTTAATAAACCTGGGACTTGGTGTCCTGCAGCGAATAAAGTTGCATCTCAATTATTGGAAATGTATGTAAGTTTTCGTGATTGGGTGTGTTTTAGGTATCAGTGCTGCTGCTTTCTCTACGCTGCTTTGGCTATTACATCCACGGCCGATCTGTACATGGCCATGCCGACACTAACATGGAGGAAATGAACTCAAACCTGAAGAGAGAAGCGGTAAGATTTGTTTGAATCATAGTTTTTAGAATATGTGATGGTACGGGATACTAATGTGTTCTCTCTCTCTCTCTCTCTCTCTCTCTCTCTCTCTCTCTCTCTTTCTCTCTCTCTTTCTCTCTCTCTCTGTCTGTGTATGTGTGTCTATGTGTTTACACTTTCCATAGGAGAATCTTTGTGGCCAGAGAGGACTATTACCTAATTCTGACATTCAGACTTTTCAGATCTCCATAACAAGCCGTCTGAGGGCGCAGTATGATCGCATATTCGAGCCTCTGAGTAGAGTAAGCACACAACAGCACTGTTTAGTTTCTCTCATTGGGATATGAATTACATTAAAGGAAAGCTCCACCCTGAAACACATTAAATATGTTTATGTTGAGATAATTGTGATGTTCTTAGGAACTCTGGTGCTAATTTGCTGGTTGATGCTGTAATTTTGTTATCCCTATAAGAAGTTAGCAGTTGTGTGCCACGCTGACATCACATGGAGACATTGCTAGCACAGTTATAGCAATTTATAGGTAGAGATGGCTGTCTTTAGGTAGAAATGAAGCAAGGGCTAAATCCCAATGCTACCACTATCAGCAGATAGTTGAACTGTATTTTGGGTAATCCGTTAACCTCAAGGAGAATAGACCAACATGTTGATGAAAGAAATTACAAAAAAAAATCTTGGACACCATTATAAGATCACATGTTAATTATTAAGATTGATATGCAAGTTGTTCAGGGTGGATTTTTCCTTTAAAAGCTAGTTTTTTGAGTGAACGCACACGTACAGCTTTACAGGACCTCATTAATGTTACTGAGCAGATAATTAATGTCCTTTCCATCACCACACAGAGAAATGGGCCCTCGCGATTGATCGATGCCTCGGCCAACCCATTCGAGCAGAACACAAAAGCCTATCACACCATGAACCGCTTTCTCGCCTCTGTTATTGACCACGTGAGAGTTTGCAGACTTCATGTTTATTACTCATGCACATGGCACTGTGCTCGGCATGGTCATCCTGTTTTGTTTTCTCTATCAGGCTCATCGTGAGATGGATTACATTGTGAGAGATAAACTGCTCTTTGAAAGAATCATTGGAATGGAGTTCATTGAACCCCTGGACAAAAGCATTTTTTATAATGGTAAGCTATGTAACATAACACTGTGTGATACTGAATCAATATGTGGTCATACATTTTGTACATTCCTTTCTATGGGTCATGGTAAGTCATTCACTAGGGATAAATCTAAATCTACATCTATATCTATATCCAGGTATCAGTAAAGCTGCTTTGTGACAATGTCCATAGTTAAAGGTGCTAAATAAATAAAATGGAATTGAATTTAATCACTTTGTGTTTTCACCCCAGATGACTCTTACTCCTTCGCTGAGGTGCTTTTCTATGGGAACGAGGCAATGCTGTTGATCTTTGACACACTCTTTTTCTGCGTTGTTGATCTCGGCAGCCAGAACTACATTCTGGCGGCTGTACTAACATACGTACAGCAACTGGTTAGTGTGTGTGTGTGTGTGTGTGTGTGTGTGTGTGTGTGCGTGTGGATGTCTGAAAGGGATGTAATTTTCTAAACCCAAAAAGCTCCATCATGTACCTTGCATGATGTACAATATATTCTAATACACCGATCGGCCATAACATTAAAACCACCTGCCTAATATTGTGTAGGTCCCCTTTGTGCCACCAAAACAGCTCTGACCCGTTGAGGAATGAACCCCACAAGACCTCTGAAGGTGTGATATGGTATCTGGCACCAAGACTTTAGCAGCAGATTCTTTAAGTCCTGTAAATTGTGAGGTGGGGCCTCCATGGATTGGACTTGTTTGTCCAGCACATCCCACAGATGCATGATTGGATTGAGATCTGAGGAATTTGGAGGCCAAGTCAACACCTTGAACTCTTTCTCATGTTCCTCCAACCATTCCTGAACAATTTTTTTAGTGTATCAGAGCGCATTATCCTTCTGAAAGAGTCCACTGCCATTAGGGAATACCGTTGCCATGAACGGGTGTACTTGGTCTGCAGCAAAGTGTCAAAGTAACATCCACATGAATGCCAGGACCCAAGGTTTCCCAGCTGAACATTGCCCAGAGCATCACACTGCCTCTACCGGCTTGCCTTCTTCTCATTGTGCATCCTGATGCTATCTCATCAACAGGTAAGCAATGCACACGCACCCGGCCATGATGTAAAAGAAAACGTGATTCATCAGACCAGGCCACCTTCTTCCATTGCTCCGTGGTTCAATTCTGATGCTCATTGTAGGCACTTTCAGCGGAGGAGAGGGGTCAGCATGGGTTGTCCTTCTTTAGACCACTTTTCGTAGGTACTAACCACTGCATACTCGGAACACCCCACAAACCCTGTCGTTTTGGAAATGCTCTGTCAAAGTCACTCAGATCCTTACACTTGCCCATTTTTCCTGCTTTCAACATATCAACTTTGAAAACTGACTGTTCACTTGCTGCTTAATATAGCCCACCCCTTGGCAGCTGTAACGAGATAATCAGTGTTATTCACATCACCTGTCAGTGGTTTTAATGTTATGGCTGAGCGAATGTTCCATATTGAACATCTTGTACTCATCAGGTACTCATATGAGACACACATTATATACGGCTCATGTGACTGTCTTAGACCATATGATGTACACAGTCCAGCACATCTCCTTTTGGCATTTCAATTAATAGTAACTCAATAACCAGTTAGTTAAGGTGTATAGCAACTTGAAGTGATGTTCGCATTATATAGTCCTGTACATTCAGAGTCACATAAAACAGTTACAGAGGTGTTGGACCATTTCTTTTTTGAGCATACTGAGCTTTCTAGTCCATTGACTAGTTGATGTCGTGTCCCCCATGCCTTCTTCATGACTCCAGACCCTTCTCCTTCTCTGGCCAGGGAGATGAGAAAGAGAAAAATATCCATTCTCTTTTGACAGGGCTGCTTTCTAGCTGTGCTGGTCCAAGCCAGTGCCATGAGCCTCTTAATGTCTGTGTGTGGGGAGTTTGAGTGTGTTTAGTGTATAACAATAATTGTGTTTAACTAATATTAAGACAGTAATCACAAATGTGAATATTTAGGATTAATTAATTTTCTGCTCACACTAAAATGGCCCATTAAAGTTATTTACAGTGTCCAATTAACTTAAAATTGAGGTGTATATTGTATTTTAAGCCAAATGTTTTCATTAGACCTGTATAGGTTACAAATTCAAAGGGTTATGGCCGTTTGAAATCATTCAGATGATCTTAAGAACCTATCTGTGCCTGTTTTCTCGCAGATCTTCAGACTGATCCGAAATGTCTCTGGTCGCAGGAACCTGGCCAGAAAAACTCTGGTTGACAAAAGATTCCTCATCTAACTTACTTCTTTATTTATTTTTTTCCATTTTGCCTTAGTGCCAGTTTTATTGTAGTTCTTTCTTTGCCAACTTTAATTCTCAAAGCAAGTTGTGTTTTGATGCCTTTGTGTTTTTAATGGATTTGTTGGGTTTGGACTAGATTTCTTTTTTAGATGCACGAAAGTTTATAGTTTGTAATTCTTGTGTGGCATACATAAAATTGAGTATTTTTCTACATCATTAATGACTGTATTGATTGATTGATTGATTGATTGATTGTTGTACAGTGTATAGAAATAAAATCCATGAAGATACAGGGTGAGCTTTTGTTATTGTTCACATCAAAAATGTGATCTCAGTAACTTTGACTGTGGCATGGTGGCATGGTTGTTGTTGCCCAAAATGCTAGTTCGAATATTTCAGAAACCACTGACTTTAACGCACAACAGTCTCTAGAGTTTACGCAGCATGCTGTCTACCAAGGACAGGAATCTGAGACTATGGGGGTACAAACTCCCCGAAACTGCACAGTTGAAGTTTTCTGAAGATTTTTCTTCAACTGTCTAGTTTCACTGTCTGTAGCCTCAGATTGCTATCTGGTGACAGGAGTGGAACCGATGTGGTCACTGCTGTTGTAGCTCATCGGCCTCAAGGTTTAACATGTGCGGTCTGAGATGATTTTTCTGCTCACCACAGTTATACAGAGTGGTTATTTGAGTTACCATAGCCTTGCTGTCAGCTGGAACCAGTCTGGCCATTCTCCTCTGCCCTTTCTCATCATCAAGTCATTTCCACCCACAGAACTGCTGCTCATAAGATGCTGTTTGTTTTCTACACATTCTCATCAGGCTGCCTCAGATAAACGAGAGCTCATTCTCATAGCTTTCACTATCCTTGCACCTACAGAACCCAGACAGTCAAGGCCAAACGGACGCATGAACCAAGAAATCCGAGGGCAGAATAATAGGATGAACTGAACTAATAATGACTGAACTGGACATTCCTTTACTTCTATCACTTTGATTAAAAAAAAAAAAAAAAAGATTTAATAATCAAACAGACAGGGAAGAAAGACTTACATTTCCCATAGCTGCATGTTTATTGGAAATTTGTCTTTATCAGAGGTCTTTTTCTTTGGCCTGCTATATTATAATTTGTTTAGGGAGGTGAATGAATATAAATAGTTAATGTAGACTTACATTAAAGCCTACATAAAAATAGACTAGAAAACTGGAATAGAATTCAGAAAGAAAGAAATCCTTTCCAAACTACTGACTTAAAATAACCTGAGCTTTCGGCTTAGTGTTGGATTTAGCCTCAGTTTTTTTCTAAATTTAATTAAATAATTCAGTAACTGGTGGCAACGCTATTCACCGCGCCACTGTGCTACCCTATTTTAATTCAATTTAACTAAACTGAGTATGATTTAATTTAATAATTTTTGATTAGTGAAAACCAATAATCTAGCTAGTGTACAACTTCATAAGGTTCCCTTAACTAACATTATTTACTACATTATTAAACATAAACATAAAAATGAATTGATATTTGTGTTAATTAAATAACACTACATTAACTAATGTTTATTCTAGCCATGAAAAATTAAATAATGCCACATAAATTAATAAATTAGAGCATGTTACTAAATGCTGATAATCAATTCAACCTATTTCTTCCAGTGTAAATATCAGATCTTATAAATTTTTAATTACAGCAAATGAATTAGTTCATACTTTCTTTGAACATACAACGTACATTAGTTTGTACTTTATTTGTATTCATAGATGGAATAATTATGGCAGCTGTTATTTGCTTATTTGCTTCATTATTTAATAACAGTATATTTTGTACACTTTTCTGGCCACAACCTTCAGAACGTTGAAGGTTGCAATTTGACTGATTCTACATACATAGATTGTAGCACAGTGAGCATTTGGGGCAAGATATAGTCACAGGATTTAAAAATAAAAATCCTGTCTGTAACAATATTCAAGAGATTTGGTGTAAAGCACTTAGTGGTTAGTAAACAAGAAGATAAACTGCAACTCCCTTTTAAGATCATACTAATTGTCTTCTTCACACACAGTATGAGTATTTTGAATTTTTTTTCTGACCAGTCAGTGTCCTGGTTGAAAAGTTGACTCTTGTTAGAATTTATTTTATCTTATATGGAAAAATATAGTACCTTCTTCTTTGTCAAATTAAGCTGTGGGTCTCTTGGCCACTTCTAGTTTTTGTTTTTCTGAATTATAATAAATATTCTCCTCATTAGTTGTCATCTTTGATCATTGTATTTCCTGTTTGCATATGACATGATGCACCCCTTGAACCTTTGTAAGTAGTCGATTCTAGTTTCTGTCACTATCTGACCTCATTTGACCTTGGAAGGAGGGCCACAGTAGAAGTAGACAATCCAGATGACCACTTTTATCACGGCCTCATTTATCAAACTGGATAAGAACAAATTTATTCATAAATCACTTGCAGGAGTTTTTACACAAAAAAATGTGTAAATGAAAAAATCATGAATACATCCATTTTTTAAAAAAAAAAATCTTACTAGAGCTCCCGATTTTGTGTAAATTTGCATATAAGGAGACTCATTAATGTGAACCTCAATTCATCGCCTTCAAATCCTATAATCGGCATGACTGACTGCAATTTTTCAATATGGATTAAGCTGCCAAGTTTAAATAACTTTTTTAATGATTTTTTTTAAATTGGGTTTTTTTTTTTCGTATTAATGACTTGAAAGAAAGAAATTCAACAAAAATCCAGAAATTAATACAAGACTAGATATTTAATTAGGCCAAAAGAAATAGCAGTGTGTAAAACATCTGCACCTGTTATAGCTCACATGCTGTAATGGTTGAGCTGAATTACTGGAAGATTCAGCATGCTTGGGAGGCGGTCTTTCACCATTTAGTCGCCATTTTGTGGTTTCAGCTATTGGTAAACGTTTACCATTTTGTGGGTATCACTAAATGCAAATCAGCTGTTTTGTAAATGGGCTTGGTAATCCCTTATGTGTAATTTTCACTTATCAACATATGCATGTGGGTACGACGTATGGATTTTTACAAACAACTTTGCTGAAAGATTCATAAATGAGGCCCATTGGTCTAATAAGTACACAACAAGTACACAGTCTCTGACTGTGTCCCATCTATTGCAGTGTACAATTTGTCAGCCCCCTTTTACTTCATCAGTGGAAAATTATTTGGGAGGTCGATCATTCTCAGCACAGCAATAACACTGACATGGTAGTGTGAGACTGTGCGGGACACTAGTGCAAGTGTATGAGGCGTTTTCTTGTTTCATTGACAGTTTGTGTTAATCATTCTTTAACCTTCATCAGTGTCAGTTTTTTTGGTTATTCTCAACCATGGTGAATAAAACTCAAGGGCCAAGAAGAAAAAGGAAAGAGAGAATGGCTAAAATAAATAAATTGTTGGGAATAAAATATTGAAATGAACATGGCTTACTCAATGGAAAAATAGACCTATTTATTTAGAAGCAAAGCAGTGTTTATTTGGAAGTGTGAAAATTGAAGATGACGGTATGTATGTATACAGGATTTACAAGCAAATGAATAAGCAGTAAGTCAGTGGAAGAGGTGGAGTTGTGTGTTTTCTTGACCTGGTTTGAACTTCATTGTTTTCGTCCATTGGTTCAGCAATGAAGCAATGAAAGCCAGAACTGATTCACTCATTTGGATGACTCAACTGGTTCAACTGATATTATACTTAAGTCTGATCATCTATCAAATGAAAACAGTTCAAGGCTTACATTTACATTTTATATTCAGCTCAAACTTTTATCCAAAGTGACATACAAGTGAGGCAGAATACAATCTAAGTATTTATTCAGCAGGGAATGGAAAACTCATGCAAATTTTGGTTAAAGTTTTGCTATGATTCTGTTTAGGCATGTTGGAGCACGCTTCAAAGTTTCATTTCTCGTTAAGCTGCCTCAAAGTTTCGATTTTTGGTCTCAGACATCACCCAATGTCAAAAGACAATGTCAGACATTTACAGACACCACTGTAAATGTAGCAAGCCACAAAGTAGTAAGTGAATATTTTCAAGATGACTAAAAGGGCTTATTGGATCCTTCTGGCACAACACTGTTGAAATTATAGTGCTTGTTATCTCCATGATTGTCTTGATCATACACTGTACCTTTTTTTACTGAAAGGTAGGAGTGACTGTCCACCACCCTGTATCATTTTTTTCTTCAGCTCACTGTGAGCTTTACCTTTTATGGAGTTTTTTGGCATCAATAATAGCAAATTAGCTGTTTTGTGAACAGGCTTGGTCATTTCTTACGTGTAATTTGCATTTATCAACATATGCATGTGAGTATGGAGTATGAATTTATAGTTCAGTTTGGCATACGCAAAGACTTACACACTGCTTTACTGAAAGATTCATAAATTAAGACCATTGGCCTTATAAGTACACAATAGGTACGCAGTCTCTGACTGTATTAGTCTATGACTGTACCATATACTGCTGTGTAAGGTTTGTCAGGACCCCTCTACCCTCACAATCGTTGACCAGATATTAATGGAGAGGTTGATTATTCTCAGCCCAGCAATAACACTGAAGTGTGAGAGTGTGTGTGTGTGTGTGTGTGTGTGTGTGTGTGACACTGGTACTAGATATATTTATTGTATTAGGTGTATTCTTGTTGTATAAAAAGTGTAATGTTGTTTCAGGCACAATTTGTGTTAAACATTCTTTCATCTTCAACTCTGTCATTTAAAAAAAAAAATATTCTTAACCAAGATGAATAAAAATCAAAGGCAAAGAAGAAAAGGGAAATACAGGATGGCTTAAAGAAATAAATGGGTGAAAATAAAATATTGAAATTAACGTCTCTTTACTTTCAATGGAAAAAAAATTATATATATATATATATATATATATATATATATATATATATATATATATATATATTATTCAGAAGCAAAGCAGTCTTCATTTGGATGGGTTAGAAGATGGAGGATGAGGGTATGTCAGCAGGGTGCACAAGCAAATGAGGAAGCAATAAGTCAGCAGAAGAGGTGGAGCTGTGTCTTTTGAACTGGTTTGAGTTTCATTATTTCCACCGATTGTTTCGTCAGTAAAGCTGGTCTGAAAGCCGGATCTGATTCATTTGGTGAGTATTCATTTTGGTTTAAATTTTGGCATGTTAATTTCTGCTTGAATTTCTGTTTAGGCATGTATGGGCATGCCCAGAGTTTAATTTCTCATTAAGCTGATTCAGAGATTTCTGGTCTCAATTCAAATTCACCAAATTCACCAAATTCAAAGGACCATTTTAGACATTTAAAGACACTACAGTAATGTACACCAGTAAATGAACAGTTCCATGATGACTCAAAAACGGCTTATTTGATCCTTTTGGTACAACGTTTATGAAATTGGAGTGCTTGTTATCTCCATGATTGTTTTGATCCTCATTGTATGCTTGCTACTTTAACTGATAATGTCCTGTTTGTTCTGAATCTGTTCTCATAGTGAATTTATTTAAGCATGTTTTTTTGAGCATACCAAACTGGGACTATTTGCAAGGCATGGGTGCTTAGTTAGGTGTAGCATGTGCTATCCTTAAGGGATGTCTGTCTTTATATATATCCTCCTTTGAGCTTCTGATAATTTGTTAAAGTTTAATGTTTATCTCTAAGTCTCTAACTTTATGTAAAATGTGATTTGTGTACTGCACATGCCTTCTGTCCACTCACTGATAGTACAGATTGACTCAGAACTCCTGAAATCCTGAGTGCATTATATCTCTTATTCTTCATGACACATTATACCTAGAGCTGTCTCTGATCATGTTGTATTTCTTATTCTTTGTGTCATGGTACAGTGTTTCTCTGCAACAGAACACACCAAGGTCAGAGGCGATAACGCTCTACAGCTCAGCCTGCCAAAGGCCTCCTTCCTCCTCCTATCTTCCCCTGCTTTATTTCTCTTTATTTAAGCTAAGCTAATCCATTGTGTTGTCAGACCCATCTTTGAAACACGGTTTCCCTTGAAACACGGACCAGTTAATTAAGGCTGATCTGTGGTCACTGATAAATGTTTCATGCTTGAAGCAGAATAAGCTTCAGGTACAACTATTAGTAAAACCAGTCAGTAGAGTTGAAAAGTTTTTAGAATTGTTTGCAAATTACAAAGTTATGACAATTATTATTAGTTACTACACATATTATATAAAGGCCGTGAGTTCAAATCCCAGCACTACTAAGCTGCCACTGCTGGGCACTTGACCAAGGCCCTTAACCCTCAACTGCTCAGGTGTGTAAATTAGATAAATATAAGTTGCTCTGGCTAAGGGTGTCTGCCAAATGCTAATAAATGTAAATGTTTATAATAATTTTTTTTTATTCTTCATTTACCAATTGACTGTAATAGTATTAATAAATATTACTATTTATTGAATATATTATTATTTATTATTTATTAAATATTGTCATTACTATATATATATATATATATATATATATATATATATATATATATATATAGTAATGACATTATTTAAGAAATTTCGTCCTCAATTACAATTTGTTTAAAACCGTATTTACTGGTACCTTGCTTATTTATGACATCAATAAATCACATTTCAGCAGCAGAATGTCTTCAAATCTTCTCCAAATTCATCACCAACATGTTCTAATATTGTATGAATAGAGAGGCTGAGTACAATTAACTACATATTAAGTAAGTGGCCTAAATAACATCCTTCTACTTCATTTCTTACAGTAATAACAACGGTAACAGGAATTAGCAAATCTTCAGTATTTTCCAAGATCATGTTCATAACCAATCTTTTCTAAAATTCAGTTTGAACAGATTAAGTAATAATCACAGTAAAATACACCAGAAAAAAAGGCAAGTAACATTTTACAATTTTTTCCCCCTTTCAGTAGCAACATAACACAGGAGTTAAAAAAACAAAAAACAAAAAAAAAACATCTACACCAATCTTTAAATATAGATGAACAGAGTAAACTAAGTACAATTTCTGCATAATAAGTAGTAGGCCTGAGTTATGTTATTCCGCTGCTTATCAAGATACTTCATAACAACACTATTTAATGCACATAAAATCCATCAATGCCCAATGACCAAACACCAATAATAATAAATAATAATAGCAATATATATATATATATATATAATATATATATATATATATATATATATATATATATATATATACATATATATATACATATATATATATATATATATATATATATATATATATATATATATATACTGAGCATGGTACCAGTAAATAAGGTTTTAAAGAAAATTGTAATTGAGGATGAAAGTAAAGGCTTTAACCAGTGAAAATATGTCCCAAATCATCAAACATGTCATTAAAAATAGTTTGCGGTCAGTCTCGGCAAAAGGTTAAGATATGCTTCTTTAGAATATGATATAAACTTTTTTTCTAATACAAAAAAAATATTTTGTCTTTTGTAGGATTTTCCCTAAATAGTCAACACCTTAAGGATTTCATGTGTGGGGGATTTTTTTTAAATTCATGGCAAGAAAGCTTAGACACAGTGGAAAATCAAAAACTGTCCAAATATCTGACTCAACCCTAATGTAGGGTTTTACATCAAATACTACTATGAAATAGGTATACACACATATGAGTTGCTCATCTCATTCACACACTGACTGTGTGTGTGTGTGTGTGTGTGTGTGTGTGTGTGTGTGTGTGTGTGTGTGTGTGTAATTTACAGGGGCTGAGAGGAAGCTGGAACATTTGCTGTTTGTACACTGAGGAGAGAAAACAGAGGTGATAATGGCTTACAGCAGGTAACGAAACAAACATTTATAAAATTTATTGAGAATTATAATACATGTAGACTAATTACAGAAGCCTATAGTATAATAATTTAACTCAAACTAAGTTTTTTTCTGCCTAACTTAAAAAGGCTTATTTACCAAGTAGACGCATGTGTTGGGAATGATCTTGATTTTACTGTCCTGGGTTTCTTTATTATTAATGTTAGTTTATTATATTATATTATATTATATTATATTATATTATATTATATTATATTATATTATATTATATTATATTATATTATATTATATTATATTATATTTAGTTCGCTTACAGTATCAGACCAACGAGCGCCTCATGTAGCCTCATGTCAGAAACTGAAAAATAAAGCAATAACAGTTATTTTAATTGTGGTTTCCAAATCCAGGCAGGAGAAACAAAAACAAGCCATTTTCGCTTTTTTTTTATTATCAAAAGTCGCAGATACAACATTTAAAAGCAACTTGTGTTTCTTTTCCTTCTTTGTAAATCAAAAATGAAATTATAGACGAAGTGAAACTGAAAATAAAGCCAAATATTGGAGGGAGAACAACCCAAAACATAACGAAAACGACTCAGGACAACCGCCGCGACTCACTGAGTGAATCAGAGCGAATCAGTTTATACGCTCGACTCGCTGAATTAATCAGAGTGAATCAGTTTATACGCTCAACTCACTGAGTCAATCAGAGTGAATCGGTTTATACGCTCGACTCACTGAGTCAATCAGAGTGAATCAGTTTATACGCTCGACTCGCTGAATTAATCAGAGTGAATCAGTTTATACGCTCGACTCGCTGAATTAATCAGAGTGAATCAGTTTATACGCTCAACTCACTGAGTCAATCAGAGTGAATCAGTTTATACGCTCGACTCACTGAGTCAATCAGAGTGAATCAGTTTATACGCTCGACTCGCTGAATTAATCAGAGTGAATCAGTTTATACGCTCAACTCACTGAGTCAATCAGAGTGAATCGGTTTATACGCTCGACTCACTGAGTCAATCAGAGCGAATCGGTTTATACGCTAGACTCACTGAGTCAATCAGAGCGAATCGGTTTATACGCTAGACTCGCTGATTGAATCGGAGTGAATCAGTTTATACGCTAGACTCGCTGATTGAATCGGAGTGAATCAGTTTATACGCTCGACTCGCTGAGTCAATCAGAGTGAATCAGTTTATATGCTAGACTCGCTGAGTGACTCGGAGTGAATCGGTTTATATGCTCAACTCACTGAGTGAAAAGAGTGAATCAGTTTATATGCTAGACTCGCTGAGTGAATCAGTTTATATGCTCGACTCACTGAGTGAATCAGAGTGAATCGGTTTATATGCTCTACTCGCTGAGTGAATCAGAGTGAATCAGTTTATATGCTCGATTCGCTGAGTGAATCAGTTTATATGCTCGACTCACTGAGTGAATCAGAGTGAATCGGTTTATATGCTCTACTCGCTGAGTGAATCAGAGTGAATCAGTTTATATGCTCGACTCACTGAGTGAATCAGAGTGAATCAGTTTATATGCTCGACTCACTGAGTGAATCAGAGTGAATCATTTTAAATGCTCGACTCATTGAGCAGCGAGGAGCGGAATAGGTTCCACCAAAAACCCAGAAATTACTTTTAGTAACCACAGAGATGCAGAAATTTTAATGAGGTACATTAATGAGTACAGTCGTCGTTGTCGTTTGGAGGAACACTTCCATCTTTTAATAATTATTTCACGAGGCTGAAGTTTGCTTCTTGATCACCAGCTGAAGAAATTCCGTTACATGTGAACAGATCCAGCAGTTCCACCTCGAGCCTGTAGATGGCGCTGTGAAGCACAGCAACCTAGACAAAGCTGTAAATACTGAATAAAAGGGAAAAAGTATCAGATATATTACATAATGTTTACATATTTTACCTTTTTTTAACCATAAACCCCTAACTTTGATATGTAGCACTACATGTTAGTAAGTTTTCAGCTTTGCCTGCAGCTGCCTGACCTTTTAACTATTAAAGCAATTAAAAATTAAAAATGGAAGGAAACAGGTCTGTTATGCTGAGAAAAGTAATGACCTAATTGAAAATATACTGTGATGTTTAAAGTATGTTATTGTATTAGATGTTACTGATGAACAATGAAATTAAAATATATAAGCCATAGCACATACTCCTCTCTAAAAGCTGAATTTATGAATACTCATTAATAAATATATGACTGAGGAATACAGCAATTTTATACTTGTTAAAACATGTTAAAAATACACAGTAGGCCTATCAAAGGAAAAAGAAAATACTGCACTTTTTTATTCATTCAAAATGTTTTTCTTTTATGATAAAAATAATATAATTGTTTTTAAATTTGCATTTGTTTCAAACATACATCTTTTTATTTATTTAATTTTTTAAAAATCAATTTATTGAGTTTTTGAAAACAACAAGCAAAAACGCATACAGTCAGGTCCATAAGTATTTGGACAGTGACACAATTTTCATACATTTGCCTCTGTACACCACCACAATGGATTTGAAATGAAGTAATCAAGATGTGATTGAAGTGTACACTTTCAGCTTTAATTCAAGGTGTTTAACCAAAATATTGCATTAACTGTTTAGGAATTATAGCCATTTTACAGAGTATAAGCAGTTGTATGGCCAGGTGTGGCCTGTTTCCTCATTATTTCATGACAAATTAAGGAGATAAAAAATCTGGAGTTGATTCCAAGTGTTGAATTTGCTTTTGGTAGCTGTTCATGGGAACTCTCAATAAGTGGTCCAAAGAAGTGTTGATGCAAGTGAAAAAACAAAACAGACCTATCAGAGAGACAGCAGAAAGTTTAGGAGTGATCAAATCAACAATTTGGTATATTCTTAAAAAGAAAGAATACAACTGGGTCACTGGTGTTTATTGATGATGCGACTGCTGATAGAAGTAGCAGGATGAATTCTGAAGTGTATAGAGCTATAATTTCTGCTCAGATTCAGTCAAATGCTGCAAAACTGATAGGACAGCACTTCACAATACAGATGGACAGAAGTACTCAGTAATCAGTCCAACATACTATTTCTGTACTGTATGATGCCATAGCTACTTTTTAGCCCATCAAGGAAAATCCAGGGAGGATAAACTTTAACATAATAAAAACATAATAACAAAAAAAGGGACCCAAACTTTGTGGAATCTCTATATGGATTCATTCGTTATACATCTGATTTTCTCCAGTTTCACAGCTCTAAAAATGTCTCGAATCCATAAGGTGTGATTATTTGCCAAAAAATACAAAATCAGATTCCTCAGAAGAAGAGGAGACTGAGGGGGGAACTACTCCAAACAAGGCAACAATGGCATTGGGCTCAATGGACTTTCCTTTTATATCTGTTAGCGATTTGAATATCTCTGACCAGTATGGATACAAAGAGGGGCAGGACCAAATTATGTGTACATGGTTCGCTGGAGCTTGGTGACATCTGACTTTAGTAAAAAAAAATCTGTCTGACTGTAGTAAAAAGAAACCGCTGTATTATTTTACATTGCATGAGACCATGTTTAGCACAAATAGAAGATCTATGGACCTTCTTAATTGCACAATCCCAAAGTACTTCTGGAATGCCTTCATCTAATTCCACCTCGCAGATGGATTTAATAGTATTAAGAGAAGCTAAACATAAAGAATGGACCTGCTCATAAAGACATGAAATTAAACCCTTCATAGAGGGTGCTGGTCTAAGAAACATGTCCAGCGGAGTATCTCCAGGTAAATTACAGTGGGAAATTGCAGAAAAGCTATGTTTTTATGTTGCGAATTTGTAAATATCTAAAAAAAAGTGATGCTGAAGTAGCAAGAATTTATCAGCTAACTGTTGAAAAGATGCAAATATGTTGTCAATATATAAATTGTTAAATGTTCTAATATCCAGGGTGTACCAAATAGTAAATGCACCATCTACCAGTGATGGAGGAAATGTAGGATTTGCAGCTATTGGGGCTGTGAGTGTCTAAATTGCAGCCTAAAGTGAGTGTCTAAATCGATTCCATATTCTCAAAGAAGTTTTGACTGTTACATTTTTTTTGTGTAAACTGGGCGGGGACCTTTTAATTGAGGAACTTGCCAGTGCACTAAGAGATGCCAGTCTAGAGGATATAGCCTCCATGTCAAGCCAAGCAGGGGAAGTTGAATGAGGACTGTAAAGCTACCAGTATTATATAGTCTTAAGATTGGCTGCCCAACATACATCTTATTTGAATCAATTTCAAGCATGTTCTATATAAGTACAGACAATGTCCTATATTAGTCATTCATTTTCATTAAAAGTAGTCAGGAACATTAATAATAAGTTATTTTTCTCCAAACCCACACAAATTAGGAGGACTGAACCTTGCATGATGCAGAAGAAGTGATGCATTTTGAAAAATCAAATACAGATGACAAACTGCTCTGGCACAGCTTAAACAACCTGACATAACAGATTTAGAAGATAACTGAACAAATGCTTTATGGCCATTTTTTGAAAGAAGGTGTTAATTCAATAATATTATCCAATTTGTCAGGTCAACTCAGGCAGCAAACTCCATTTCCCAGAACACACCGTGGCCTACAAACATGGCCACCCCGGCCTACACTTCCCAGAACACACGTACCTTGTCATGTTCACCGTCACCAGATTTCTGATCATACACACCTGTTCCCAATCACACTCACACCCTTTATATACAGACTCTCACCAAAGGAAACATTGTGAAGTGTGTGCTCAGTTTGTTTGTTCACCTGGTGTTACCAAGCCTGTTAGTGCTTGCTATTGCTACTCTGGTTTTGATTCTGACTTTGCTTAGTATATCCTGTTTATTGATCGCCTGACCTAAGCTTATTTTTTTGACCCTGATGATGTCTTTTGTTTTGGATTTGTCTGCCTGCCTTTCATTAAAAGATGCTTAACGGCAATTGCATCCATCTCAACCTTCTTTTATATGACATCTTGCTGCTATATCAAGACAGGTCTCAATTTATTGATTCACCGGTGTGAAATCAACCAGGTTTAAGCATTTTTATAATAAATCTGATTAAAACCGTAGGTGTAGAAATTGATGATGATGATGATGATGATGATTATCCAGGTCCTGAGTTTGATCCTGAGCTTGGATTATTGTTTGTGCAGAGTTTTATATGTTCTCACCATCTCCAGTGGGTTTACTCCAGGTTTCCCGGTTTCCTCCCACTGTCCAAAAACATTCCAGTAGGTAAACTGGCCATATGCTAAATTGCCCCTAGGTGTGAATGTGTGATTTTTTGTGCATTGTGCCCTGCAATGGACTGGTGTCCCATCCAGGGTGTATTTTCCTTTCATGCCCGTTGTTCCCGGGATAGGCTCTGGATCAACCATGATCCTGACCAGGATAAAGCAGTTACTCATGAGGAATGAATGATTGAAAGAATATACGGTCAAGTAAGACTTGACCGTGAAATTGACAGAAAACTGATTGCTAACTGGGCACAAATAAAAGTTTTTTTTTTTATTTGTGTGACATGTCTCTTCAGAATATGCTGTTTAAGTTTTTTCTTGTCATATGCTTAGGATGTGACTGTCTCCAGCTTTTTTGGGGCCTTAAAACAGGATTGAAACTAGTAGCAATAATTATAAAAAGAAAAGTTGTGTAAATTATAAATTGGCTGCCTCTTTGTAGTTCCAGTTATGGTTTTTATATCATCATGAACTGTCTCAAATCAAATACTTCTTGTTGATAGTATATGTTTTTTTTCTAAAAGGCAAAACCAATATCATAATGTTACTGATAACACCAAAACATACTTTAAATTTTTAGCCTTTTCTCCTGAGCTTTTTCCATTATTTTCTTCTCCAAAAACTTATGCTGCTTTTGACTTACCTCGGAAGTGGGTAGTCAGAGCTCGGAATGACCTCATTTCCAACCTCCGTGCGTTTGAGCTACAATGTGGGAAAAACATGGATGACTCCAATGGATGATTCCCAAGTAGGAATTTTGAGTTGAGGGCATTTTCTTAGTTTCTTCCTGGACAGAGGTTGGGAAATTACGAGCTATGACTACAGCATTATTTTGCAGATGTAGACATTTCAACCCACTACTGAACTGAATAATATATCTAAATTGTACATCACTATAAATATGCCTTTTGAAAATGCTTCACCATAGGTATTGTGATATAGTAATATGTAGTATGTAGGACAGATTCAGCACATAGGCATGCATACCTGATCACTCAAATTCCAGAACTATTTTTTAATCTTTATTAACAACAAATGGTTATATGCCAACATTTTTCAGGGGACCCCAGGTGGTTGCAGGACCCTAAGCGGCCCTTTAATAGTTTATTAGTTAGAGCTGGTATTCTAATGATTTGCATTACCTTATCAAACTGTTCTATCATACTGCACATTTATAGTTCTCTGTTAAAACTATACTGAAAGTATTTTGTGCTATTTTGTGTATGTTATTAATATGAACTCATTGGAACATGTCTTCAGCAGAAAAGTAGGTAAATAGGTAGCATTTTTTCATAGTGCTAAATTGTTTTATCCGAAAATAGTCTCCAGCATTAAAATATATGAAGAACCGCAGATTTATGGGCATGCAAAAGTGAATTGCACATGTTCAGAATCTCTTGGTAGGGTGTCTCGATAAGACAATTTGTCAGAACACTGGCTCTGCTTTAGTGATTCACGAAACTGATTCGAGATTAATAGTCAGCATTGGTGTTGAACCACCAGAACTTTGACAACAATAATGTTGTATGATAGTAACAATATTTAATTAATGGAAGTAACACCAAAAAAAGTAACAACCACTGTGGTACATACCTTGACGTACTACAATACAATAATCTCTCAAAAGTTTTGAAGCATTTTGAATCATAGATTTGAGTATACTCAAATCTATTGTTTCATACGTTTACCCCATTTCAGTGAATTCACCTTCTCAGTTAGTACAGGCTATGTAAAACATGTACAGATAAAATACCTGACAAATTAAAACCAATATTTTCTTTTTAGATACTGGATTCAAGACACAAATTTCAGAGGCTGTGACTACACGTATTATGAAGGGGAACATGTGAATTTAACTGAGCTAGAAGAGGACCACCCTGACCATGGCTACCTGGGGAGGAACAGCACTCCCTTTTATCCTGAATGTGTCTTCGATGTAGCCAACGTTTGCCATGTAACCGAGAAGAGTGGCCTTCATGGAATCTTCAGAGATCACGGATTCCGAGGGAATGATAGCTTCCTGTGGTGGAGCCTTTCAGTGACTGATGAAGATATCGTCAATGCTGAGAACAAGTTCCTCACCTCTCAAAATTTTTCATGGCAAAACCCGAATCAGAAGCCTTTCCTGAAAAAATTCACCACTTCACCCGCATTCCAGAGCGAATCCCGTTATGGCAACTTCCGCTTCACTTTTAAGCTAAAAGAGCTCCTGAAGATATACAGCAAGGAGTATTGCGAAAGAACTGCTCCGATTCTGCGCGTGTTAGACACCAAGCTCTACAAGCAAGAGATTCTCTATTCAATTTTGGTGCATCCACGATACATGACACACTATAGGAAATACCCCCGCCTACCCATTGATGATAATTCTTTGTGTGGGTATAGTCAAGGGTCAGTGTCCTGGCGCTGCCAGTCTCCTTCAAATAACTATAAATACCGCCTGAAGGTGGATGATGAGGAAGGTGAAGTGTCTGCCAGACCGCTGAGAAGGACAGAATATTTTGTATGGGATAAAGTAGCCGTGGCCTTCCACATGAAGCGAGATTGGATACTGCCTGTAGGTCATGCACAGCTATTTGACAACTTGAGTGTATGTAAGACAGCTTCAAAAAATCTGTTAAAGGAACCAAAAATGTCTGTCCATGAGGCTAAGAAAGAAGTAGAGAATTTGAGAAAGATGTATCTTTGATCAGAGGTGGTTGGTCTTGCTTCTGTAGTTTCACAAAAGTTTTGTAATTCTAACAAATTCACCCAGACCACATATTTAAAATTAGAAAGTATGTCTGAATGAAACTAATATGCCACTAATATGGTCAGAAGGTGCTGAGTAATTTTCTATAACCGCAACTCTAACAGTAGTGCAGGCTGCAATTCAATTGACATGTTTATATTAATATGTTTTTTTTAAAACATAGAATTGTTGATATGGTGAAGCTTTCTGCAAGAAGTTCATTGAACATTCATGGAAGGAGTCTTCAGTGTCAGCACTGTTATAATGTTATAATGTTTGCTAAGTTGTCTTACCACAGACAACTCCTAATAACAATCTGATCTCCTAATAATGTCCACTAGATGGTTGTGAAATGCCATGAAGCCTGTTGTTGAAGCTTTGCCTTTCATTATATTGAATATGTAAAACCTTCATAAATGCTTTCATATATATTCCTATACAGTTCAGTGTTTTTAATAACATGGAAGTTTCTGCATCTCTAAAAGTACATTTGTTCTGGTCTGTTGCTCTGTTTGTTTTTTACCCATTGACCCAAAAATGCAATAAAAGTAATGAAGGGAATCTCTTATTTTCATCTCCAAATTCTGAAAATTTAGATTACAGTGTGATCTATACACTTAAATTGATAATGTGGTGCACACATGCATATTGGGTGGACAGTAGTATACATGGTGGTCAGGGGTGGAAAATACTTCAGAAAATGTACTTTATTACTATTCTTAAGTATTATTTTGGCATACTTATAGTACTTAATACACTTCATCAGTGTAGAAAAATTGATCAAGAATCATGCCAATTTGTCATCTGCAGTGATATACATTGTAGTTAGCTATCCATGTGAACACCATGTACACAGATCCCAATATTCTAAAATAAACATTTTAGATTCTAACTTGTCCATTAAAATTGTAAAGTACTGTTATTACTTTGTAAATTCGTAGCCAAGGCAAGTTTATAGCAAATTTAGAAAAGAGTCTTTTTCTTTTCTTGTTTTTGATTTCAATATGTATATGGATTGAATGGAAGACAGATGGGTTTTCCCCCAAAAACTCCTCTGTAAAATGAAACATTTTGAGCTATTAAAATAATGAGCCACAGCTAATCAGATTGTAATTAATTTGCTGAGCAGAGCGACAATGTTGTTAGTATTTTAGAAATGAATGAACAGGTAATGAAATTACAGGAACGTAACTCAGCCACTGTTTGCCAGCTGGTAAGTTGTGGATGAACCAAAAATTTAAAGTCAGTGTGAAGAAGCACAGATCAGGAGTGCATGTCCAATCTAATGAAAAAAAAAAAAAACATGGAAGTTGGCAAAACAATGATCAATATGTCAGGACTGGTTATTAAAAAAAAAAACATTAGAGCCAAATGTTGTAAATGTAAAACAATGGAGAGGATTCCAACACCTTCCCTGTAACCTGATTGCCCCAGTATGGTCTTCTTCAGTGTATTCTTTGATGCCTTCCATCACATTTCATGACTGCAAGGATGGATATAGTTCAGATACAGATGGCAATCAGGTGAAAGAAACTGGAGTCCCGTGTCCTAAATGCTAGCACAGACCAAGAGGTGCAGAGTAGGATTGCCGAAGCCAGTGACGCCTTCAGCAGTCTCCACCTGAACAACAGTGGTTCTCACCACCCTGACCTAGACCTTTTACAAGCAGCTCATCTACTTACACGAGAGAATTCTGCATATTCAGTCACAGGACATGATCCTTTACACGGAAGTCCTGAGGTGTGCCGGTATCCATCCACACCCTCCTGCAGAACTCCCAGGCACCTGCTGAAACAACTGCTGCATGGTTAACTACACCAGGGCAAGACCACAGTGGAATGCAGCAGGCCTGAAAGGCATGAACGCCACCCTCAAAGACTTCAGCGTTGATACTACCACAAACTGGGGCAGCAAGGTCACCAAAGGAGCCCATGCAAAGAAGTCAGATGTATCACGGCAACAGAGCAGAAGTGAGCCATGCGCAAGGCCTGACCGTCAGCTTCCACTGACATACTACCATCCCACATGTGCTCTACATCAGGAAGAGCCTTCCAAGCCCAGATTGGCCTTTTCAGCCACCTTTGAATAGGTCAAGGTCATCTTCGACAAAAAAATATTTTTCACCTTCAAATGGTAGACATATTGTGAAAATCAAATAGTAAAAAATAACTAAGTCAGTTTGTAACACTACACAATGTGGAAATGTTCCATGGGGTGACCTGCTTTTGCAAAGCACTGTAATATCTAAAGCTTATGGCTCAAACCAATGAGGACCAGGTCTTGTTAAACTTGTCCATGTTATCATAATTGAAAATTCAAAAAATCTGCCAAAAAGCAAAATGTGAGAGCAGACAGCAAAATGTGAGAGCAGACAGCTAGGTGAATTCTTGATCAGAATTCCAGTGTGGACAATACTATATACAAAGGCAGCCCTTTAGTCAGATATTAATGTTTTGATTTTTAGGCTATTTCCTGTTTGTTACATTTAATATTTACATTTAATATTTTTGACAAGAATCTAATCCCATAATAGTCTTCCTAATTCAGCAGGGAGAATAAAGACATTTTAGCTGACCTTTCCTTACAATCTCCTAAACAATTTCCCATTGAGTGTTTGCGTGTGTCCACTACTCAGACGAAAATGTGTCTGTGTGTACATGCTACTTACAGATAAAGAGAAAGGGATAGAGTGTGTCCACACAAATGTACACTCTCAAGACATCCTGAATAATGACATAAGCTCCCACCGTCCCCATTTGTAGCTCACAGTATGCGTTTATACTAGGGCTGTAATGCAATGCCACTCACTCTATCTACTTAAACTCAGATTTAAACCAGAAGAGTTTTGGTAAAAAATGGCACAGGCTCACTGAAACTGAGCAGTTGACGATCAGAAAAAGAACACCGTTCAGTTTCAGAGAGCCTGTGCCCACTGTAGCCTCAGATTCTTTTTCTTGGCTATCAGAAGTGGAATCCAATGTGGTCTGCTGTTGTAGCGTATTCCCTCAAGGTTTGACATGTTTGACATGAGATTATTTTCTGCTCAACATGGTAGTAAAGAGTGCTTATTTCAGTTACTGTGGCTTTCTTGTCAGCTTGAACAAATTGTTTGACCTCTCTCATCAACAACTCGTTACCAGCAGCAGAACTGCCACTTACTGGATAGTGTTTTATGCATTATTCTATGTAAACTCTAGAGACTGTAGTGCATGAAAATCCCAGGAGATTACATTTTCTGAAACACACAAACCAGCCCATCTGGTACCAACAACCATGCCATGATCAAAGTCACTTAAGATCATATATCATTTTTCACCATTCTGATGTTTGATATAAACATTAACGGAAGCTCTTGGCCTGTATCTGAACATTTTTATGTAGATCTCTGTTGCCACATGATTGACTGATTGGATAATTGCATGTATGGTGAGTGTACTTTTTTAAACACATTTTAAATAAGAATACTCATTAATGGTAAGCCAGCATTAATCAGTTTCAGTATAGAAATCAGACTATTTATTAACTAATACTACAATTAACTAATTGGGTAGTGGAATATATTAATGAGTTAAACAGTGTGATCCTGGGCTTTTGCTCCTTGGGCCATCTCTCCTTATACCCTTTCTCATCAGTGTGCTCTGGAATAACAACAATGAACAAATATTATACAACCCTGACTAGAAAAAGTAGTTACTGAAGAATGAATGAATGAAAGAAAGAAAGAAAGAAAGAAAGAAAGAATGAATGAATGAATGAATCTTTTTCAGGTGTTTGGCCACCAGCTTCAGAGCGCTCTGACATAGATTCTACAAGTCTCTGCAACTGTACTAGAGGGCTGAACACCATTATTCCAAAAGATATGTTTTGATAATGGTAATAGTCTAACGCATTGCTTCAAAATTTCCAAAATGTGTTCAATCTAGTGACTGCTAATGCTCCCATCATCCCCACAGCCAAGAAGCTATAATAAAAGCAATGCATGGAGTGTTTCCTAGAGCAAATGTGTTTGTAATGATAACAGTGTGTAAGTAATGATAAGCTGACATGTTCACACCCATTTGCAAGTGATCAACGGTTTATGGCCTTTTGACGTCTGACATTTTTCATCTGTTATCTAGACCATCATTGTGCTTGAGATGGAATAGTTTGGGTCTCCTACTGTAGCCAAATAATATCCACTGAAACAGACTGCATCTTCATCAGTGAAGTTTCTCTCAAGATAAATTGCCTTGTTAGAGCAGCCAAATAAAGCTTAGCTTTTCAGAGTTGAGTATTTTCTGCTGTACTAAGCAGTGTACTTCATTGTAAATAAAATAAGACATGCTAAATAAGGAGGGTGGAAGCCATATTGTTAAATTAAACTAAATTTGCATTGATGAATGTGATAATTACTCCTAGCACTATTCTTGCAGCATTATACTGGCAATATATTAGATGTATTATATCTTTATTTGAATGCTTGTCATTTTCTCATTAATACATGCATAGGATAGTATCATATGAGTCTTTTTTAATTTAATTTTATTTTTTAATTGTTTCTTGCTTCTCTGTTACATAATATTCCAATTGACAACTAAGAATATAAGTGATCTGTTTCTTCAGTCTGCATTGTTTTTTTATCCCCTGATATTTTTCAGGCTCGGAAAGTGCTTGTGTTTAAACAACAGTGTGTGTAAGCATAAAAAAGCAGGGAAAAAATGAAAATCTTGCAAACATTCTCATAAACTGACAGCATGTTGGTAATCTGTAAATTCTGACCCTAGTTTGATCACACACACCCATTACACTTGAGCACTTAACTTTTCTTTTGTGTGTCTACAGCTGTGCTCTGGATCACTGTTTCCATGTGAAAGCAGGCGTGCCAGCCCCATATAAGGTCACATGGCTCACACTGATGATGTAATCAAAGAAGAGGTTTCCTTCTCTCTTCTCTCTTCACATGCACAGAAAGAGAAGGAACGAGAGAGAGAGAGAGAGAGAGAGAGAGAGAGAGAAACAAGAGGGAATGTGCCAAAAAGAGAAAGAAGAGAAAGAAGAGAAAGGTTGTGCACTTTCACAGTCTGGATTTTAAAATGTCTGCCGTATTGTGTGTGTATTTATGGTAAAAAGAGATATAGCAAGTGAATGAATTGCAGGGCAACAGGACTTGAAGACAGTCTGAGAAGAGAGAGAGAGAGGGAGGGAGAGAGAGAGAGGGAGAGAGAGAAAGAGTGAGGGTGGAAGCTGCCAAGAGCAGTGAAAAAGCACAAGGCCAGGAAAGGAATTCTCTTCATCATGGGCAAATCAGGTAAGAGAACTGGATTTCTGCTGAAAACTGGTTCATTTCAGATGCCTATGTCATTGTTTTCTTATCTTTAATGACAGTAATTCACTGGCTTGCTTTGTGTGTTTGTGTGTGTGTGTGTGTGTGTGTGTGTGTGTGAGAGAGAGAGAGAGAGAGAGAGAGAGAGAGAGAGAGAGACTATAGTCACTACATTGTTCAGCATCTAGTATGATGCAGTTGGTTTTTATAAATAGGCCCCTTCAACAGCCACAATTGTTATTATAAGGATGCATTGTTTAGTTTTTTGGTGCTAACCTCAAGTCCAGACTTTAAAGCTCCTTCATGTTTGGATCTTGCTAATTACCCAATCTGGCAAAATTTCATGCCTTGATATAATGTGGTCTATTACCCTCAAGCTGGTAAGGATCAGGTTGTGTGTTTGGCATAAAAAAAGACATCATTTGTAAGGTATATAAGAAGTTTTTTCTTCTAGTGTGTGTAAAGTGGGTGCGTGCCTTTACAGTGCATGTATTGTCAAAATGCTCTCTTCTCTTTTTTTTTACAAATCTATTGTGGGATGTGAATCGTACACTGAGCGTCTTTTGTACGAAATGGATGATCAGTGTTCTGTAATACAAAAGTGCCCTTAATAAAACAAGTGTTAAGTGCCATCTTATACACTGAAGCAGTACCATTTACTGTTGCTATATGCTGTGGCTATATATCTCTCTCGTAGCCTCAAGGATATTCTGTGAGGAGGTGCTGAAGTCTCATAATGAGTACAGAAAGAAGCATCAAGCACCGCCATTGAAGCTCAGCAACAAACTTTGCAGAGAGGCGGCGAGGTAAGGTTGGTTACACAAGTTTACGCAGTGTAAGAAAGTGAGTAGTAGGTTAAATTCATGTCTGCTGCTATGATCATGTCCTAATCTGTTTTTGCTCCATATCAGTTTGCTCTACACCACCCACTGTGTTCTTTTAGATATTCAGAGAGTTTGGCTAGCACCAGGATTTTAAAGCATAGTGTTGAATCGAGTAGAGGAAACTGTGGAGAAAATCTAGCCTGGGCGTCTTATGATCAAACAGGTAAGAATACAGGTTTGGTTGTAAAAACAAAAATGAGGTCTTGCTGCTCCTTCTCTTCCCTCCTGTCTGCTCCTCTCTTTGCAACAGCTGGGACTGATTTTGTAGTGACAGTCTCCATGTTAGCCTTGTTAAGATGCTGACTAAGTGGAATGGAATGTCTGACCAGTCCAGGGTGATTCATAAAGTGTGACCAACATACATTATAAAGTTTATAAAGAGTTCAAACAGAAAAAAGGACACTGTGTGCCCGAGTATATGATTCCTAACCGATCAGCACCGATTATTGACTATTATTCACTGAATGAAGTCTTGGACATGTTTTGATTCATTTTTGTGATGTGGAAAAGTAAAAAAAAAATTGAATTTGGTATATTTATCTTCTTTGTATTGCAAATGAAATTTGCACAGCGCTACACAGTTACATCTTTTGAATTATTTGGTACGTCATTTTTTTTGGTACTATCCATTTACTTAATTGATAATACTCTTGACTGTGCAACAAGGATTTTGTTGATGCTGTAATGCTATTGTAAAACATCATTGTATGCCCTAAGTCATGCAACTTTTGTCACTTTTTGCACAGCCTTTTAAAATTCAATTCACCAATTCTGCATTCAGTCATTTGCACGCAGGGTTTTATTGAGTTACTGAAACAGATAATACATGGTGACCTATTGCCAGTTGATGAATCTGAGGCCCTGTAATTTTCAAACGTATACAGATATGCTTGAAAACATAGCTTTTAATCACATGAGCACTCAGCCCAGTATGTGGCAGTAGTAATAATTAGTCAGTAGTCATAATTTTTTTATGTCAAACACCTAAAGAATAATGCTAAGAGCATGTGTATTGAGTGGTAGAGTAGGGGAATTACAGAAAAAAAAACAAGTTCTGAAATGGAAAAAAACAAAGTTGTGGCCTGATGATGAGGTAGAATTAAAGGGTACACTTGAATACAAAATGTTCGTCTGGATCCTATTCAAAATCTCTTTTTGCAGTGTGGTTTATAGCTCCGAAGTGGTAGATTCAGGAGCAGTACAGTGCCTATCGTATTCTGGTGCCTCTGTATAAGAGTGTAAGAATAAAACAAAGTGAAATTCAATTGCAAACACCTAATCAAATAAGAAATTACAGACCCCAAAGTAACAACTTGGTCAGCAGCCATGATAAATGGAGTCCTAGCACCTTCAGAACACATGCAAAAAATATATGTATACATGTGGATGAGGCCTGAATTTCAGTTGAAGTCAAGGAGAATGCCATATGCTTGCTTGTACATATTTTCAATTATGAAATCAGTCATTATATTTGCCACAAGTCCTTTTTAATAATTTTGCTGTGTGAATGTGTGTTAGGAAAGGATGTGTCCGATCGCTGGTATAATGAGGTGAACCAGTACAACTTTAACCAGCCTGGATTCTCCTCTGGAACCGGTAAGCATGTTCCTAGTTAAACGTGATTCAGCTCACATCTTGGCTTTATAACGAAAATTATACTACTAGAGTAAGCTGATCATTTCACTGAAAAATGGCAGCAACTTATTTAACAAGGTTCACTGAATTAGTATGAGACTTTCCAAAAAGCCCCCACTGCTAGGATGTTCAGTGAACAAAACGGTCGATGAATAATATCTCCCAGCATACCTCACGCATTAAAAGCAGTTGGATTGTGTCATCTCTGCTTCGAAACTACCAGCAGTTGTTGACTTTATTATCATATCACCAAGGAGACAAAAAAGGGGAAGGAAAAGGAAGCTGAGCAATAGAACATTTTAGATGTGAAAAATGCTATCTATTTCTTTCCACTTCCTTTCTTGACACATAAATATTTAGCTCTGTATTCACATAGCAATTGTGATGTTTATACGCTTACACTTACAAAATCAGTCAGACATTCTGATGCTTGCTCAAGCATGCACAGTGGACACTCCCACTTCTAAGTAAAATATGTGTCATCTCTTATTCAGGTCACTTCACTGCGATGGTGTGGAAGAGCTCAAAGAAGCTGGGTGTTGGTAAAGCTGTTGCATCCGATGGCTCCACATTTGTGGTGGCTCGCTATTTTCCTGCTGGTAATATCACTAATCAGGGCCACTTCCAAGCTAATGTCCTGCCTCCAAAGAGCTGATCCTGGAATGGTTGTGGAGCTAGAGGTCAGAGGTCATGGGCTCTTAGGGCGAATTGGACAAAGGTCTGAAAGCCCTATAGGGCTAAGCCTTATCAAACACACTGACACCTTACAGTTTGGTTGGCCTTAAAATGTTACAATTTTTTTTTTAATACTAAGCTTAGTCTATGTTCAGAGATAAACCTGAAAGTTGGAATATCTTCAGAGCATTGTAAGATCATTGAGCTCATATAAGTGCCTAGGTATGTAACTAGACATGTAAGTTCAGACATGTAAACCCCAGTGCTCACACACACTGGCTCTTGTATTATTGCTAAAGGGAAAAGTCTAAATGTCCTCATAAGAGTGGCACAGTATCACAGCCTAACACCGACTAAGAACCTGGGATGTTTTAAAATGTTGTCTGCTTTACTTTAAAGAAAAAGCCAGTGATTTGTCTATATTGTTTCACAGTTGTGGTTTGGATGACCTACAGAAGTAAGCATTTAAACTGTTTAAAACTTGTCTGTGTGAGCTTGCCTCTCAACTTTACATTTCATTAATAACACAACAGTAGTGGTTTGTTATATATCTAGTGTTATTTTGAAGCAGAGTTTTTAATAGCCAGGACTATTCTCTGACTAGTGTAACCTCACAGTTAACTTCTACAATTCACCTTTTGATGGAGCTCTTCACTCATCGTCTGAGATGAATCTCCCAGCCTGTCTACTTCACACCAAAATACTTTGATCTGTACCCAATATAACCTCTTGGACCTCTGGTGTAGTATTATGAATAAACCATATCTTTTATAAAGTGATGTGTTGCTGATCTTTACTCCTTGTGAAACTCTGCAAAAATGAATTCTGAATTTCCATTGTCTGTTCATCATAGGCACTTCTCATATGCCCAAAAATATCATTAGTTATTAGTTATCGTCAAAACATAAAATGCATTACTTTATTATATTTGCAGAAAATAGCAAATTTATTCATAAAGTGAAATTCATTTGCATGATATTTTAAAACCACAGTCAGTAACTAGCATCTTAATTACACTGGGTACCCTGGTTTCCTCCCACCTCTGAAAAAAACGGTCCGAAGGTGCATTGGCTATGCTAAATTGCCACTAAGTGTGTATATGAGTGTGAATGTGCATGGGCATGGTGCCCTGCAACAGACTGGTCCCCTCTAGGGTATATTCCCACCTCACACACATTGTTCCTGGAATAGATCATGACCCTGAACAGGATAGAGCAGTTATTGAAGATCGATGAATGAATGAATAGACAGCATAGTATTACACATTGCACATGTCAAACATTTGTTGGTTTCCCAGCATCACTGAACCATCAAAATTGAGCCATCACAAAATGAATTTATTTAATTATTTACCTTTTTAATGTAAGGGTTCTCATTCTGTGAACATGCTGCTGATTTATATCACATATTAGTTAATATTAAACACAAAAAATTTCCAAGTAAACAGCACTTGGAGATGATCTGCTTCACTGACCAAAGTTTCTTTTGTTCATGTGTTTCTCTGTGGCACTATACAAAAAGAATGTCCTATTTTTAGGACTCCTTTGTTGGGAAATCCTATGGGTAACTATGTCTGGGTCTGTATTTAAATAACTAGTGACATGTGCACACTTACAGTTACAAACAACTGGCATTTATATGGCATATTACTGATACTACTTCTGCTTGGAGTTTCAACCTCTTTCATGACATGCTCATACTGAACATCCTTTTAACATACTCAGTACTGATTCTTTACCATTGTAGAAAAGTAATGATTTATAATCCCAATATCTGTTGTCACCCAGAAGAGGATGGGTTCCCTTTGGAGTCTGGTTCCTCTCTAGGTTTTTCCTCATGTTGTCTCAGGTACATCCAGGGTGTATTCCTGCCTCACGCAATGTGTTCAGCACTATAATGTCTATGTCCATGGGTCCAGAAAAACTAAAAACTCATAGTGTGCTTGGTGAGGGCATGAGTTTTGTTGAGCAAACAACAAGAATAACTACGAATCACCTTTTAAAATTATTGCATCTCACATTTTGATTAAGAAATGCAGGTGAGCAATGCACTGTTATCATTTAGTTCTGTATTTGCAGTAAAACTTTGCATAACAGAATCTTGGAAATTGGGAATCCCAAGGTCATATGAAGGATATACTTGTTTTTGAAAGAAACATTTTTAAATGTGAAAATGTGAGATTTTTCCCCCACATTATGTTTAGCAAGTCTTTCAGTTGTTAAGGAAAAAATACTATCCTTCTGGGAAAGTCCCAGGAAGGGCAGTTTGAATATTTTCTGTGGTGAGTGAAGCTGATAATTATATTCATATTTCTTATTACATTGATAAATGTTTAGATAAATGCCAGGTCTTTGTCTTCTGCCTCTTGGAGATAGTGGAAGAGTAAGAATACATATTCTTGATTACGAATATAGAATACCATCTGCTGGTTTATATTTTACTGATGGGCTTGATGTGTGTAGTGCAATGTTTGCCAGTCACAGCTAGCATTGCTATTACAAAGCAACACATTTGCTTTGAGTGAAGTGTGATTAAATGTAGACTTACATCCCAAATCTAGCATATTTATCACATTGTGTGGGTGACTGCAGATTTTCAGTTAATGAAATGTATGAAACAAACAGGCCAGTTTTTATAGAGTTTATTTAGCAGGTAAGGGGCATTGAAAGTATGTAGCAGCATTACTGGGAAGGGATGATGGGTATGCCAGGAAGAAAAGCTGGGGGCAGGCAAGACCTCTTCTATCACATGGTTAGCTCCTGAAGATAGATAGATAGATATAAAAAAAATTATTTCATACTTTGTGAATAGGAAGGAGCGCAGTTGACTTGTAGAATATTTCTCCAGTACTATATTTACAGTCACAGTACTATATTTACAGGGAAGATTTACAGTCACATAGCTGTTTAAGAACATATACATATTTAAAAAGAAAGAGTGTTGTCTTACCATAATAGCATTGACAATATCGTTCTTGTTGTGACGTAGTGCGCGGACAGCTTTAGCCCGAGCCACGTTAGCCTGTGCCATTACCAGCTCTATATCTCTCTGTTCCAGTCCACTCTCATCCACCTGATCGAGAGAAAGCAATTGAATTTTTGTCCATTTTAGGGAAGTGGAGACTTAAATAGCACACATTGGTGCATCAGAGTAGGTTACATATACAGAGGTGGCCAAATGGAATTACAGTATAGTATATTATTTGAGGTATAGGAGAAAAGCCATGCTCACAAGATGGCAGTTGCTCTAAATAAAAATCTTTCTAAATTCCCTTCTTCATCATGTCAATTATATTTCAATAAACTTCAGGAAAGTCAAGTTACTACGGAGCAATTATAAAGACAGTATCAACTCTCTACCTCCTCTTCTTCTTCACTCTCCTCTTTTATGGTGAGGCTGGGCATGATGTCAGGGGTCAGAGGAGAAGGGTCTAGGGGAACCTTAAATTTCTCTGCTGCAGCCTTGTGCACTTGCTGTGACAGGTCCTCAATCTGTAAGGCAATGGAAGAATGTTTTTGATGAATTTAAAGTTTCTCTTATAGGCCTACACTATACTCCGTTGTGTCATCAACTGGCGACTGCGGTCCGGATACAGACCCAGCAAATTATTTCAGAGGGCCGCACTGAGAGCTTGAAGCAGAACTAATAAATATATGAATAAAACTGTCTGTGGTTTAGTGACTTTAGTTTTCTAAACATGAACGAGCACAGCTTCTGTAGCATATCTTCTGTTGTGATTTAACCAATCACTTCATTTAAATAAAACGACTTAACTGAAGGCAGTTCTTTGACCAGAGATTAGCTACAAGGCTTAGAGACATCAGCTCAGAAACTTTCACTGATAGTTCTATGAAATTTGTAAACTGATGACTTTGTTTTTTTTTTAAGTTGATGACAAAAAACAGAATGTTTAAGGACGACTGGACAGAGAAGTATGCGTTTTTTCTAAATATCTCATAATTCACTGCACTATTTCTTATTTATAGCCATAATCTTATCAATAATTGTTAAGCATTAAAATTTAAATGTTGTCATCATTTAGTCATGTTAGTTGCTTATTTGGACATTTGTAAGCAAGAAATTTGATGTAACTGAACCTTCAAAAATTTTAATTGAATACCCTTGAACTTAATAGTCCAGTGTCTGCCACTGAAAGTAAGTTGCAAAAATGATCAAAAATAAATCAAAATGCTAACCTTGGCCTCCCCAAAGACTATGTAGATATCTGATGCAGGGCTTTTGAAGACATCTGGGCGGGTAATAACAAATAGGATATTCTTGGACTTCCGGATAGTAATCCGTGTAACTCCATGGATCTGTTTTAAGCCAAGCTTCGACATAGCCTTGAGAACACACCCACAACAAGAAAGAAAAACATTTTTTTTTTGCTGATTGAGTGAGAAAAGGCATTATTATTATTATTATTATTATTATTATTATTATTATTATTATTATTGGGTCAGAAACTTTGTAAAAAGACTCTAACAGCTGGAATCAATAAGATCTCACATACCTTCCGTGCCTTTTTCTCACTTCGACTCTGCTTAGTTTTGCTCACTGACTCATCAGCTGTAGAATGTGATATCTGAGAGAGATTAAATTGGATAAATTTAGTGATAAATTAATTTCTTTTCCACTCACCTTGTTTGTATTTTAAAACAGGACATGCCTTTCCTGCATAAGCACATATTATATGCATACTTGCGGGTCTGAGGTTTTCAAGAGGCTTCTGTTCGGCTCTTCCAGCTCAGGAATTGATCCATCACTGTCTGTTTCATTACATGAGCCCACTTTGTAATTGAGACACAGAGATAGAGACAGAATAAACTTTTTTTATAATCAAAGATTTAGTGTGAGTGCCTCATACTCTTAAAGTTGAATAGGCATGAGTTTGAAAATGACAAAAAGGACAGACTTCATGCAGTAGACTGTCAGTAAGACATACTGGTATTTTTTAAGGAGAGATCCATTTCTTTAGAGTCCTTTGTTCTGTAGTTGATTGAACACCCATCCTGGTGATCAGTGTGCTTTTCAGTTGGATTTTGTCTTGCTTGCACAGGGAAATTTAACGCAGAGGTGATGCATGGTAATATCTCTCTTTCATTGCTCAAGCTTGATTTTCTGTGAGCAGGACTACTATCTCTGTGTCCTATACATCGAGTGGGGCGGGTTTGGGGACTTTTAGGTGATTCTGGTCTGTGTTCCATGCATACTGCTTGAAAGAACCAAAAAATGCATCAACTTTTCATTTTTAATAGTTACCATGTATATGTAGCAATTAATTTGGCACAATACCACTTCTGTACATTTAATAAACAATAGCACAGTAACAGTGATTTGAAATACAACACACCTTCGGGTTTCTCTTGTCTGCAGGTTTCTGATTTTAAGCCTGACTGCTCATTCACATTTTGATGTGTATCCTGTATTGGAAGTGAGACTGATAATTCTTCCTCAGACTCAACATCTGGCTGTTCCATATTTATCACTTCAAGAGGGCTCTCTGATACATGTTGATGCAGTCCATCATTTACTGTTGTTTCGGTGAGGAGACTGTGTATTTGAGAACTGTTAAATGAAGACTGGGACTCTTGTATAGGTGCAGAAAGGTCTTCCTCCAACACATCTGTAGATGAGGAAGAAGTAGAATGTCTGCTGAGTTCTGAAGTTTCTTCTTCAAACGTTAAGGAGGCCCTGACATCATTATCACTGGCATCTTGTGTGCTTTTGTGTGATTCCAGCCCTTCTAAGGTGCCATGATTAAGTGCTTCCTTCTGATCTGAACTGCCAAGACCATGTAAGTCAGTAGAACCCGTTGATTCTGTCAAGTTGGGGTTTCTCTCAAGAGTATTGGAGCTGGAGACTGCAGGGTGGAATACAGTTTGAACTGGTGTTTGATGATTGCTTTTCTCTCCTCTACCATCATTTTTGTGTATTTGCTGTTGAACATCTGGAGTATATTTGTTACTCTGAAAAAAATTATCATTTGCCGAAGTTTTAATAATTTCAGTCTCAGGTTTACTGTCTTTATTTGTGATGCCTTCCTTTTTCTCCAGGGCAGCAGCTGTTTTACTTTTGTCAAAGGTGACAGGTTCCTTTGGTATCATGCTATCTGAATCATTTTTCCTCCCTGCATTAACTATGGTGGTATTCAGTTCTATTTTTTCTGTTTCAGAGTAATCTGATTTCTGTGAGACTTCAGTCTCCTCTTTGCTCAGTTCCAAAACATTAGTATTCTCTCTGATATTTTCATTTGCCTCCTCTTCTGGACATGTTTCCATGACCTTCTCATCCTCCTTTTCCTTGAGTGAAATACATACACTTCTTTCAGTCTTTGGTTCAATTTTTTCGTCAGCCACTTGACTACCAGAATTCAGCTGATTTTCATCTTTTGTAATGTTAGACTGTAATTGTCTGGTATCTAGATTTGTTGCCCCAGTTGTAACCCCCTTATTAGAGCAGGTAACTGTGTCTTTGTGTATCAGAGACTTGTCAGAACAGGAAATATCAAGTTTTGATTCCTTGAGTGAAATACATACACTTCTTTCAGTCGTTGGTTCAATTTTTTCGTCAGCCACTTGACTACCAGAATTCAGCTGATTTTCATCTTTTGTAATGTTAGACTGTAATTGTCTGGTATCTAGATTTGTTGCCCCAGTTGTAACCCCCTTATTAGAGCAGGTAACTGTGTCTTTGTGTATCAGAGACTTGTCAGAACAGGAAATATCAAGCTTTGATTCCTTGAGTGAAATACATACACTTCTTTCAGTCGTTGGTTCAATTTTTTCGTCAGCCACTTGACTACCAGAATTCAGCTGATTTTCATCTTTTGTAATGTTAGACTGTAATTGTCTGGTATCTAGATTTGTTGCCCCAGTTGTAACCCCCTTATTAGAGCAGGTAACTGTGTCTTTGTGTATCAGAGTCTTGTCAGAATAGGAAATATCAAGCTTTGATTCCTTGAGTGAAATACATACACTTCTTTCAGTCGTTGGTTCAATTTTTTCGTCAGCCACTTGACTACCAGAATTCAGCTGATTTTCATCTTTTGTAATGTTAGACTGTAATTGTCTGGTATCTAGATTTGTTGCCCCAGTTGTAACCCCCTTATTAGAGCAGGTAGCTGTGTCTTTGTGTATTAGAGTCTTGTCAGAATAGGAAATATCAAGTTTTGATTCACTTGATTTCTTTTTGTGGTCAAAGTTGCCAAATGACCCCCCTTCTAGTTTAAAAACAGACTTGTTTTCTAAGACTACTGAATCAGTATTTACCAGGCACATTTGTTTAGAAGTTTCAAGAATTTTTATGTCACTTGGTTTGTCTGATATTTTATCTGTTGTGTTGGGCCCACAGAGATCATTTTGTTTGTATGAATTGGTAGAACCTAAAGTTAGTGCTTCATCATGTTCTTGAGCTGATTCAAGGACTTCTGGTCCCTGTTTAGGCAAAATGTCAGGGCTTTCATCTATGAATACTTTTGATGTGGGTTCTCCAGGAATGTTAAATTCTGTGTCAGTGGTCTGGTCTTTCTCATCTTTCTCATCTTGTGAAAGGATATTTAATGGCATACAAGTTGATTGTGCACCTGGGATACTGGGTGAACAGCTCTTTTCTGGGTTGTTCCATGTAGTTTCCTGAATATTTTCTGGATGGCATTGTATAAGTGCATTATTGTCTGGATTCTGGAGGTTGTTTGCATCATCCTCACCCCCTCCTGCTTCTGAAAGGTCCTCAATGGATTTCCAAGTGGACAGATTTGACTCCAGCATACCAGCCTCATTATTTGCCATCTTGTCTGGCAAGTCACAGTAGCTGTTGTTGTCCTCAAGGTCACCCATGATGTTATCTCGAGCTGAAATGTTGGGAGTTACAGACAGCCCCTTATTGTGCAGTGATCCAGCTATCTCACACATAAGCAAATTCTCTGGCCTAAAGTCACAGCATGTGTCTAAAGACAAGGGCTCTTCTGGAACCCAATCTTCAGAAGAAACACTCTTTTCTGTTATGCTACTTTGGGAATTCTCCTTCTTTGGTGAGATGGCAAGCATGCTGTAAGTAGAAGAGGACATATTTAAAGAGCCAACACTTGTATCATCTGTGCTGGGTTGATTTTCGGTCAGGTTGTCTTGGTCAAGAGACTGTTCAGTTGGGGAAATATCAGCAGGAGTTAAGTTATCTGGTACTTCAGACAGTTCGGGATAGGCACAAACTGGTATGTTTGTGGGGCTACAATCATCTTTAGGATAGGACAACAAAGGGACTCCCTTGTTGAGATCATTGGTTGCTGTCTCATCAAGCTGGAGTGAGGTATTCAAGAATTCAGAGTTATTTCCATTTTTCTGATCTAAATCTTTTTCATCTGGAATATTTATCTTATTATCTATGCCTGCTGCTGTGGCACCAAGCACACAAAGGACTGGTTTAATGTATATTTCTGATACTTCACCTAGTTCTGCTGAGCTTGCCTGATTTCCTGAGCCTTGAATGTTTGTATGGACACTTTGTTGAGACACCACACAGCATACATTGTCTGTTTCTTCCGCATTTTTGAGATCTGTGCTCTGCTTATTCTCTTCACTTTGTTCCCTAATATCGCTTGAGGAATCTAGTCTCTTTGCACACTCTTCCTTTGAATTAGGTGTGCTTATGTCTTCAGCATGTGCTGTGCAGACTGACATATGTTGCTGAACTAATGCATTTGATGGCCCAGAGGATCCAGAGGAAATCTCCATTTCACTCTCACTTCCAGAGGATTCTGGTCGCGCATGGCTTACTGAATGCACATGGTCATCTTGTGCAGGAAATTGCTGTGCAAGCTCAGCATGTCTCTCTGTGCTGTACAGGTGGTCATCCTCATCTCCATTACAAGAGGTGGAATCAATTGACTCCTCTGTGTCATCTTGATAAGCAAATGACTCATCTACTCCATCGTTAATTGAGTTCTCAGAAAGTGAATTTAGGAAAGAGGCAGAGGTATCCTCTTCATTTGTATCATCAACACCCCTTGCTCCAATCTTTATGGCTTCAACTTGCTGTTCCAAATCACTGTCATCATTTATGTCCACATCTTCATCTTCATCATCATATTCATCCACATCCCCCTCTTCCTCTCCAGCAGCATATGCATCAACATCATTTTCTGGCTCATCATCTGTAGGGAATAATGTTATTTCCATTGAATCTGCTTGGAATATCAAGCTGGCATGGACCGGTAGCATCGACGCAGGAATCATCCCCTCTCCACCAGGTCCATCATCCCTGGAGCACCCATGGAAGAAGAGAGCAGAAGATCCCATCTCACCATACAAGCTGTTATTATCCGTGTCTGAAATCTCTGATGAACAAGTGGCAGGGGTCAGACTGCCTGTCTCTAAAGTGGTTGAAGCTCCTGCCTGCTGGTGACTGAAGGGAGAAGAACATGCCAGATCTGAAGGAAAGTCCTCTTCAAGGCTTAGAGGAGCATCATGTCTGGCAAAGTGCTCTGAGATACAGGCATTAAAGTCCATCTCTTGCTCCTGATCTGGATCATCCAAAGGCTGTGATATGTCAGGGGCTCTTGGAATTTCTTCCTGGACTAAGGTGGCCTCAGATCCCCCTTCCTCATGTTTTGAGTCTGTGGTTCTACCACTGCTGCTTCTGTCTGGGGAAACATTCTCTGTCACCCAGTGAGGCCTACAAGTCTCTATCTTTATCCTTTCCTCCTCATGTTCCTCACTCTCAGACAACTCTGGCATGACAGATTTACACAGACAATGCTCCCTTTCAGCCACGAGTCTGTCATCTCCCAGCTCATCCCCAATCTCAGAAAGAGAGCCCACATAGCAGGCAGGGACCTCCTGCAATTCAGCTTCAGCAGTTAGATTAGGTGAACAGGAGTGAGAAGTGCCAGAATTATAGGAGGAGGTCCAACTGCCACCTTCAGCAGTAATGTAGGATCCGGATGGAGATGTGGGAGGGGAACACAGATCAGACTCATCTGTTGGTGAACCAGGACCTGTGCTTGGACTGCTTGGTTGCCATTGTTGCTTAAGATGTGAGCAATAGGCCATCTTAATTGGGGTGGAAGGGGCTGTGTAATAACGATCTGGGTCCAGTCCAGGAAGGACACCAATGCGTTGAGGATCAACTGGATAGGAGGGCTCAGAGAAGGACAAGGAAGGCACTTCACCCTGAGATAGAGACAGTGTGTCTCCTTCATCATCTGGGAAAAAGGTGCTGCTTTCAGTCAGCCCAGTATCTGTTGATTTGGGTTCTAGAATCGGGCATTCAAGTAGCTGATCTAAACTTCTCTCTTGTTCAGGGGCTGGGGTCAAAGTCTTAACCTGGTCAGATTTTTCAATCTCTTGACCAGTATCAAGTTTAAGTTTCTCCTCTACCCTAATCTGTCTCTCTACCAGAAGGGTAGAAGTATCTGAGTGAGGGGGTTCTGAACTGGATGATTCTTTACTTGTCTTTTTGTCTGGAGGCACACCAATCTGTGTCTCCATGTTTTTCAGTAATGCTTCTTGTCCCATAACAACCCTTGCATCCATGGACTCAGGTTCTTGGTAGTCACTCTCCACTTCAGCTCCAGTTAGAACTTTAATTCTCTCCATTTTCACTGGCCCCCGTCTGCATCCACCTCTACCAAACCGCCCTGTTAGCCGGCCTACTGTGTTCCCATCTGATTCAAAGCTGGCACCCTCTGGTTGAGGTCGAGTAGAAGTGTTTGGTTTAGACATGACCAAGCGAGGTCCAAACGGAGATGTACATTGTGGGGACAGCTTGGGTGGAGTGCTTGGAGATGGGCTGGAGGCACTGTCAGTTGGAGTTGAGGCTGTGGAGCTTGAGGTTTGCCTGGACAAATCTGAAAAAGAGGGCAATAAGAAATTTAGGAAATACATAAGCAACAACTTTTAATGCCATCTTCGGTAAATCATAAAATATTCCTTTGTGTAAAGGGAAAAGGTTGACCTTTAGGTGAACTACTTGTGGTCTTGTACATTTTTATCACTTCCTGATGCTGCAAACATGAATGCCTACTCAGTAATGCCATCAAAATGTCACATAAAATATTCAGTATATTACATGGAAAGGTCATCTACACTGAAACAGTTTGGCTGGAGTGCTTTGGGTAGCATTTAATAAACTAAAAAAAATCTATAGTAAATTGCAAAGATTCTGTAGACTTACAGAGTTTCCTATCCTATCAATCAGTTTGTGAATAAACGCATCATCAAATCAACTTTGACAACCAAACTTAATCCTCCATCTCCACATTTACCCCATCCCAATATACCCAAAATATCCTAAAAGCACAAAACAAGCTATCAAGTATAGCACTTAAAATTATGATCTATTTTATTATCTATTAACAGCCATGTTTGAACAGTTGCTTGATTTGGATTTGAATAAGTCCATACAAAAAAAGACTAACTCTAATTTTAATTTTAAAAACATCCATGACTTGACATGAATTTGGAACTGGGTTTTACAACCTAAAATGTCTCAAGACCCTTTTTAAATCAAATAGATCATTAAACTATTTTATCAGCTGAACAGTAGAGTAGCACTGATAAACACTATATATATATTTTTTTTCCATTTTGGTCCAGGTTGAGAACAGCCCAGCATGCAAGAGTGTCCCTTTAAATTTGTGCTACACACCAACAGCTTTGGAGAGAGAATTTCCAAAGAAGGACTTATGTCATCACTCCAGAGAGGGTAGTGATGGTGTAAAGAGCTTGGTTAGATAGTGAGAAGCAGCAATTTTAAATGTCTGTTTAGTAACTGTCTCATGGAAGTGATTCCCTGTTCTGCCTGCAAGGCAAACCTAGACTGACAGCACTGACAGTAAAAGGAAAAGACTAATATACTGTCAGTAGAATATTCATGCAGGCACATACACACAATGTATTTATATCTATGTACACATGGAAAAACCAACATAAAATGGTGTAATAAGGTGTTTGGCTACCACAAGCCTTCAACACATATTATATACAGTCCTCTGATGATGGTGGTGGGGAGCACTGTCTAAAATCTCCCATCAGTGTTCAACTGGGTTGAGATCTGGTGAAGGCATTCTACAAAGGGTTTTACGTCTAGTTCATGTGCAAACTGATTAGCCTAGGTATCCTGAAACAAGCTGCAAATCACGTACAATGGCTGGTTATTTAAGCTAAGTAATGTAATCATATCATAAGGGCCAGCAGATACCTGGATGATTGTACAATATTTATAAATTACACAAATATGGACACACATGAGCAATACCTCCATGTGAGGTTGCCAGGGTTGCAGTTTTTACACAAAATTGGGCTAGATTTGGAACAAGGTCACGGGTGGAAAAAGCAAGTCCGCAGGCGGCATTTTTCTGGGCTAGTTTAAAAATAATTAGAGGTTGCCAAGATGTTTTAAAACAAATAATCTAAATTATATTTAATCAATTTCTGTAAAAATAGGCTATAGCAAACAAAGGGAAAGTGTAAGTGCAGACAGTGTATCCTACTATGTGCTGAACCACTCCTGTTATAGTGGGAGCTATACACTAGCACACTAGTCTGAAATGAGAATCAAAGGTTGTACATAGTTTTGTTATGTGTGTTTTTTCTCAAATAAGGAAAGTTGGAACATCAAGAGAACACGAGGGAAAAGATGGACTAAAATAAATACTTGTGTTTTTTTTGCATAATTAATGAAGAGCTATAGATTACTGTTCTGTCATATACCACCAACATTTTTGGGCTAGACTTTTTGTGTGGTTATGTTAAGATGTAGTTGGGATGGAAATTTTGCTGAGACCCGACAGCCCTGCCTCCATGCTTCTTTCTATGTCTTTCCTATTTCATCCTTCATCTGGTCTATTACAACCTCTTCTATTTTACTGATTGCTCTGTGTTTCTCGCAGCCTGTGTGTGTGTCACATAGTCCCTCAGCTCTGCCATGTGTATACGTATGCTTTGCTGTGGGTGGTTTGTTGTGCTTAGTCATGATGCGAAATGATTACATCATCCTGTCACACCCGGTACACGGAGCAACTGTTATGGGGCAGCATGAAAAACAGCACAGTGTTGTTGCCAAATTTTGTGTGTCAGAGAGAGAGAAAGAAAAGACCTCTTGCTTTCATAAAACCACACGGACAGATCCTGTGCCTGCAATGAGCAAGTGTTTGATATTGAGGGTTGCATTTGCTCAAGGAGTGCACCAACAGATGCAGCAGTCTCTCTCTCTCCCTCTCTCTCTCTCTCTCTCTCTGTCTCTCTGTATGCATGACCTCTTTCTTGAATGCCCTTCCCTACCAAACCCCTGCAGTTTACAAAACAGAATGTGCAGAAGGTGTAAGGCACTAAACAAAAGATTATTTCTGTTTCTATCAGCAGGCATGAACATAAATATTAGAACTAGAATCAGCATTAGGTGTCACGTCATTAGTTTCCCCCCCTACCCCAAAATCCTCTTGCGCCTGCACACTCTGACATTCAGTGCTGCAGTGACTGAGCAATCTGAGATTTCTTGCTTAGTCACATTCATAACTGCATTTTGTGCAAGCATCCTCTGGATAGTGCACAAAAGGGGCCATTAAAAAACCCCCACCCATTTCAGTTGTACAACATTGTTGGTAATACAGTTCGATTTCTGTTAACTTCTCCTGAATTACTTGTAAATTTACTACTGTGTATGTGTATCTCTCCCCTTTCAACCACAGCGACACTCAGTGACACTCATAGGCAATCATGGTTGTCTCTGAGCTCATGCATGTGGAAGAGGCAGATAGCGCTTTCCACTGAGTGTTATACGCTGTCATTTGACGCAGAATGAGCAGCAGTTGCAATGTGGTTGGCTGGCTCGAAGGAAGCACGTGTTAGCCTTCACCCTCCCTTGTTGGTAGTATATAACAGGGTAGAGCTGGCTGGTGGGTGGGAATTGGTAGGTGACCAATTTGGGGAGAAAATGCGGGAAACATCCCCAAGAAAAGTACAGCAACAGAGAATGTCCTCAGTAAGGCAAAAACTAAAAATCATAGAAACATTCCTATCAATTTCTCTTACAACCAGAAACGTTCCTATGTTGTTATAGCATTTTTAGAACACCCTGAATGCGTTCTGTGGTCTCTGTATACTCAACATAAGTGACAGCTGGTAGTGAAATCAGGTGGGAGGGTTAAACTCTAATATATATCAATATATCAACAAAGAGACTGTATTAGGTTTGAGCAATTCATTATATCACCAGGTCTTATCGAGGGCATATTAAGAATGTTGTGGGACTATTACACACACATACACATTGAAATGACTGAAAGGCAGTATGCATTTGTGTTTTCAATTTTTTTTTTTTTAAGTATTTCAAAGTCCGTACATCTCTACTGGCTTCATGCTGTTTTTCCCATGAATACCAAACAGAGTAAACAGAAAAGTTGTAACCCTTTTTTGTGTAACTTGAACTAAGATTGGATAATGTGTGCTTAATCTATCTACTTTAAGTTTTCCTCCACATCCTACATTTTGGGGAAAAAAGATGATAGATCCATAAATAATCCATCTTACTCAACACGATTCTATTGCACATGTGATTTCTCAATCACTGCTCATGACGTGTTACAGACGTGTCAGCAAAGCAGGCTGAAAAATATCTAGGGAGCATTTGATGTGACGTGACTGTCACTGTCATATCTAGAAAGGTAACAGCCCGAGCCTCACTTCTTCATACCATTCTGTATATTTTTCTTATGACTATGGTGCTGTTGTGCTTGGTTCCACGAAAATCCAAAATAATCCACCTAAAGGCATTTGTTAACAGCAAATAATCTGATGAGCCATCCCTCCTAAATATAAAAAATATTACAAATGCTCTTTTAAAAATAATTTAGACCCTTGCACACCACTGAGAATCAAAATATTATGCTGTGTGTTATCTCATATTCAGATTCCTCAATACATACTGTTTCTGCCAGTTTGAACTGAATTATGAATCAGGGGATGGTCACATTTATATTTTACACGTCTTTAGTCCTAATGCATGTATGGTGCCAAGAATAACACAAGAACTAATAGGTTTATAGAAGGAGGAGGACTAATTGAATCCCTACAGTGAGGCCTCATTAGAGTAGATTCCAGCCGTCTGGGTTTATATAAATTTTGAATTTGCACTCTAGAAATGAATATTGCCTAAATTTTACAAAAAAAGCAATGTATTGATAAAGAAAGTATGCAGTAAAGGGTGATGTAAACCCATTTCTCCATGTTTGTGTTTGGCTGATGTCATCTTACTACTCCTCCTTGCAATATTCACTTGACAGTAGCTGACTGAGACACTATGATTTACTTTTTACAACAACAACATTTTTTGGACGTTCAGTTAGAATTGGCAAAATGCCCAATACCCAGCATGCCCAGCATACACTACCACCACAGACGGCTTCCAGATTAACCCCTAGTTATCTTTGTATCTACTGTTTGACTTGTCTTGAACTCAGTGTGTGATGTAATAGGACACAATAGATTAGCAGAAGGTCAAACAAAAGCAGCTAAGATCCATTTACGTGGCACTTGTCAATCCAAATGCACTCTAGATTGTCTATAATTTTAAAATGGTCCTTTCAAACCCTCAAAAAAGCACCTTTCCTTTTTTGTCTTTTCAATGTAATATGATTAGTTGATGTGCAGTTAGATCTCATTTCCTTGGATGAAATATGAAGCTGAAGGATTCCCAAGTATCAGTACGAATTCGATATAAACTGTTTTCATGGACAAGAGAATAAAGAGAAGCTGCTATTTTTAGTATTGTTCACTTCTTCTCTAATGATTGATTTCCGATTGATTTTTTAAACCATCGCATCATTGAACTTCTGAACATGTATTAGTGCTATGCATTATCCTGTAGACTGCGTGATTCCACTGAGGCTTCTCTTCTCATCTCATCTAATTTGCTCAGTACACTAAAGATAGTGGTGACACACTGGCACACGAGAGATTATTTTATAGGCCACTTCACACACTCACACACTTGTGTTTTGCCATATTTTGGTCGCTTTATATAACCTGGTACTCATAAAGATGTTTTAGCATCCGACATCAAGTATGTCTGCTATCAGAAGCCACTTCCTTGTTATTACTGCAACACAAGAATCTCATGATGATAAATAAAAAAGTATGGCTCATCACAAGTCTAGCATTTTAGTTACATAACTGTATACAGTATATATTTTCCACATATTTATGTAAATGAATTTATAATATACAAGAGCAGTAGCATAGTATAGATCATATAGATCAAGTATCTGCTAATAGGACCCAATCATTTTTATCATCTTTGATATACTACGTTGTGTATATGTACCCTAGGGCATATATCATGTACACTATAATATAGAATATATTCCTCCTCTATCATGCTGCAGCAAAAGCAGAAGGCAATAATTGCAGTGCTATTAAATAGCGATTAAATATATTATTGATGCTGTAGTGCCCAAATCTTTATTATCCAAAACCCAGAATTATCCATTTACATCACATTTTTTGAGCAGGCATTAGTTTTGGCCACTCGTTTCTCAACTGAGGGGTCCTCAGTGATGCTGTGTCATGCTCTGGATGTATTACAGCATCTCTTTTGGGACAATGCTGATGCTGTTTCAGGGTGCGGCCAAACCCAACCTCTCTCTCTCATTCTCTATTATTTTGTCCAGAAAGCTGCACACTTCCTTCACCCACTCAATCTCTTATCATATTTCTCTCTCTTTGCTCACGTAGCTTATTTTATCTTAAAAGCTGCACACTTTCACAAACACTACCATCATCTCAAACTCTCACTGCTTTCATGTCGAATACTGCACACAATCCTTATATTTATTGCTTTCTTTCTCTTTCCCTTCTAATGTTGTCCCGTGTGTCTCACCTGGTAGCTCTGCGTCCGTGTCCAGCAAGCCTTGTGTATCCCCGGGCATGTTGATCCTTACCCAGCCTCTGACGCACTTGTTAGAAACGGAGGACAGGAGCTCAGGAGGCAGCAAATGAGTGCAGGATATGTTGCTGAGATGCTCTGCTGTTGCTTGTGTTTGTGTGTGTGGGAGAGAGCAAGAGAAAGAGAGGGAGGCTGCAGAAGGATGGGTGGAATCTGAGAGAGAGCTGCAGTACTCTCCCTGATTGCAGTGAGTCCTCAGCCCAACCCCTCTCCTTCTCTCTCTCTCTCTCTCTCTCTCTTTCTCTCTCACACACCCTCCCTTTCCCTTTCCACCTGCGGTCTCAGAACCTCTACCTCCTTCTGTATCACCCTCCCTCGTCCTGTCTCTCTCCACTCACCATCCTTGTCTTTTTTTTTTTTGCATATCCTCTGCTTTCCTATTCTACCGCCTCCTCTTCATCTTCTTGTCCGTTGTTCTATCACTCAGTCTTCCACCCCCTTTTGCTCCTTTAAGCAAGTGGATGTTGGATGATGATGTCAGCAAATTTCTACTGTGTATGTAGGCTGCTGCCTTGCTGGAGGACACAGAGGAAAATGATGAATGTGGTCACAGAATTATACATTATTATACAGGTTTCCTCTTGAGTAAGTTTATATTTTTACTTTTGGAAAAACAATAGTGAAAGAAAGAGGAAGGTTTAGGTTTAGAGCTAGTTCAGAGCTAGTTTCGTTAGTTATTTAGTGGTGTAATGATCGGATGATTTAGACAGATACATCGATTTAAAAACCAATGAATAATCCCATAAATTGATTATTATCAATTATAATTGAATATAAATGAATCATTATCATTTAGAATTGATTATTATTAAACAAGGACAGACAACTGGTGTGTAAAAATGAATTCATATTATACACATATCATATGTGTAACTACCTTAAGAGGCAAGCAAGGTTTACAGCCCTATCAGGAGTGGGGTTTTTCAGAGATAATAAATAATACAACAATATTTTTGGCAAATACATTAGATTATTTGTTGCTTATAAATGTCTTAAGATATTATTTTGGACTTTTATTAAACCAAGCACAACAGCACCACCACTGGTCTTAAGAAAAGCACACAGAATGGTAGAAGCGAGGCTAGGGCTGATTTCTTTCTAGCTTTTACTATAGATTTATGCAGCCTTTCAGTGCAACCTAGCCTCACAGAAAAAGCTTTTGCCTGCAACTTAATTGCAGCAACTTCTATAAGATGAATAACAACATTACAGAATGTCACAAGCATATGTTGCATATCAATGTATCAAACTTTTAACTGAATGCTCTGTATGATACATTCTACTAAGCTGTTTGAATAAGATCCATATGTAATAAATGATTTTATGTATTTTTATGTTGCTGTGACTGAGTTACAGAATGTAGCATACATTCTGCAACAACATAAAATCTTGTTGCAGAATCTTGTTCCAGAACTGGGCAGGCTTTTTTTTTTTTTTAGATGTTTTCTAGCAAAGTCTTATCTGGCCTTTCTGAACCTGAGTGTTACCAGTGGTTTTGAGGTAAACCCACTATATTTACATTCATGAAGGCATCTCTTGATTGTAGACTTTGCAAGTCCTCCTTCACTTGCATCGACACCTCTTTGGACAGCATATTAAGAGTTCCCATGAACAGATACCAAATGCAAATTCAATACTTGGAATCAACTCCAGATCTTTTATCTCCTTAATTTATCATGAAATAATGAGGAAACAGGCCATACCTGGCCATGAAACTGCTTAGCAATTAATTATCCAAATACTTTTGAGCCTGTGAAAATGGAAAGACTCTGTAAAAAAATGGCTGTAATTCTTAAACGATTAATGCAATATTTTTGTTAAACCCCTTGAATTAAAGCTGAATGTCTACACTACCATCACATCTTGATTGCTTGTTTTCAAATCCATTGTGGTGGTGCACAGAGGCAAATGTATGAAAATTGTGTCACTGTCCAAATACTTATGGACCTGATTGTATATTAGATTTTAATCCTGCCATCTAACATCATGACCAGCCATCACTAATGTCTGAGCTCACAGCTCTCTAAAAATGTGACTGTCCTTCCTTTAAAACACCTGCCACCTAAATTAGGGCAGAGTATATCTTTTTCCTGTGTGCAGTGGGACGCTGTAGCACAGAACCATGCTCCATGTTTCCACAGCAACTGAGCTGTGTAAAACATTCACTGCATCTTTAGAAAAGAAACTGCGTATGCGGAAAATCCCATTGCTGCCGAGGCTATGGGATTTTCCTAGAGACGACTGTTCACTCTCTGTTTTTCACTTTCTTTTCTGAAAGATTGAACCTTTCTAGAGGAATTCTGCAGAGCTGCCCAGCTTTCTGTTCTGAAGCCTTGTTCCAGTTTTCCTGGAAAGTCCCTAGACCTCCTCTCTCTCTCTCTCTCTCTCTCTCTCTCTCTCACACACACACACACACACATGTACATCCATTTAAATGTACTACATGTATAGGCTTGCCCAAACCCCTTGCACCCTAATGCAATATTGATTAAATTCTCACCTAACATGCCAATTCCAAATCCTCCACAGTACTAAGTCAATTAACAATGTGATAGATTGAGCACACACACAGATAAATACACAGTGAGCATGGTCACGTGCAGGCTGAACATTACGTCATCAGCCTAGAAAGTGACACCTGTATTAAGAATGGAATTACTCTGTATAATTTTGTCTTTATGTTATCATATCAATTTTTACAACACAAAATAAGCTATTTAGGGATGTTGAATCATCGCATGCTTTTTTTTTCACATACAATAATTGTGGTTATTTGTTCCCATTACGGTCTCAACCAGAGCCATCATTGTCACTCGTGACCCAGTTGATCACATCAGTGCTGAATTAGTCACTGATTAATTCAGTGAATTGTGCTCTTTTTGCAGAATTTCTCTCTTTTTTTTAAATTGCCATTCAAACATTACAACTTTGTCTGCTACATCTCAATAATGTTAGCAACATTAGTTCCCAACAATGGGTTGGCACCCTGTCCAGGGTGTCCCCCGCATTGTGCCCAGAGTCCCCTGGGATAGGCCCCAGGCTACCCTGCGACCCTGTGTAGGATAAGAGGTACAGAAAATGGATGGATTTTCTCTCAGAGTGCACTTGTTTGGTAAAGCAGTAAGCTTAAATTTGTCAATATACACTCTATGTCTAAATGTTTGTGGACACCTAACCATCACACCCATATGTGCTTCTTAAGCATCCCATTCCAGACTTAGTCACCCCTTTGCTATTTTAATAACCTCCACTCTTCTGGGAAGGCTTTCCACTAGATTTTGGAACATGGCTGTGTGGATTTGCTCATTCAGGCACAAGAGCATTAGTGAGGTCAGGCATTGATGTTGGGCGAGAAGATCTGGTGTACATCCAGGTTCCAGTTCACCCCAAAAGTGTTCAGTGGGGTTGAGGTCAGGGCTCTGAGCAGGCCACTCAAGTTCTTCCACACCCACTTTGGCAAAAAATGTCTTTATGGGCCTTGCTTTGTGCACAGGGGCATTGTCATGCTGGAACAGGTTTGGGCCTCTTAGTTCCAGTGAAGGGAAATCATAATGCTACAGCATACAAACGAATCCTATAAAATTGTGTGCTTCCAACTTCCAACTGTAGCAACAGTTGGGGAAGAACCACATATAGGTGTGATGGTCAGGTATCCACAAACTTTTCGCTACATGTTTCTAATTTGAGACATCCAGATCAGCCTTTTCCAGGTACAGTACAGTTAGAGTTTTTTCAAATAAGATAAAATGCAAATATAAAAATTTCTCAGTTCACTTATACCTATTTTTACATATAATTTCTCATTTTAGATGATTTAACTAGAACCCATCTCTTTAACCAAATGTTCACCCAAACTCTTAATGCAGTATTTTCAAAAACTTTTGTTTGGCAGATTAGGTATAAGTAATACTGATGATGTTTTTGGGTTTTGGTGTGACAGTCTATTATACAATATTCACCTGTATAATATTATTGTATCCTGACTATACAGTAATTCACAATGAAGCATAGCTTCCTTCAAGAGTGGCATTTTCCATGTTTAAGCAAAACTAAAAACCCATTTAAATCAAACAGAACATAAACCACCTCCCAAAAACATGCCGGAAGTTGGACTGACTACTCCAAATTGCCCCTAGGTGTGTATGAGTGTGTGAGTGCATGGTGCCCCGCGATGGACTGGCATACATTAATATCCAGTGTGTATTCCTATCCAATGTTCCCGGGATAGGCTCTGGCTTCATCGTGACCAGATGAATGAATGAATGAATGAATGAACAGATGGAGCAAATTAAATGGAGCAAACATATCAAAATAATTTTAAAAAATGTAAAATCTGAATCTGAATATTTGAAAATGTGATCATGTTCACTCACTCTTCAAACAGTAATTACACATATTCATATGGAAAACAGAGGTACATGTTTTATTCAAAACATTGTTTTTTTATGGTTTGGTCCTCTCTGATCATAGCAAAAGCAATTCAGGCTAATGATGTGTTTTGCTTTTTGTTTGGGTTGCCATGGCATACAATACTCTTTAATAGATTTAAGTAATCCATCCTTTTGTCCCACTTCTCAACTTGTGTCTGTCTGATCTAAGGACTCTCATTAAGTGGCTGTGCTAAGCAGATTTCAGATGAACCCTGGAGAGAAAGAAAGACAGAATGGGTGCGGATGGTAAAGAAATCCTTCTAAACACGTGAGGGGTCTGATGATGTGGCGTAGATAAACTCAGTCACCTCTCCTACGGCCTTGCAAGAAAATGGCTGTACAGAGGAGAGAGAGCTCTTGTCAAGCTTTTTGAAGGCTCCTAGTCTTGGTAAAGGTTATCGTAAAGGCTGATGAACATAAATTAAATAAATTAAATAAATGAAATGCAAAACATCTACAATTCATCAATTATTTCTTTTTAGTCACATATTTTTTTGTTGGAAAGGCACTAATTATAGACATAGGGGAAAGGCCTGTTACACTGCATATTTTTTCAAAAATTGCAGAAATGGCTATATTACAAAATACAACTGGGTATTTATGGCTATATAAGACAGAAAATATGGGAAAGAATTTCAATTTTTTCTATAAAATATTAAAATCTGGATATTAAATATAATGGTTTGAATACAGACAGATTCTAAATAATCTTTTTTATTAATAAGATCAATTTCCTACAAACTACAGGGTGTCCCAAAGTCTCCATACATAAGGGAAATTTTTTTTTTTTTAGCAAAATGTCTTCCAAAATTTTTCATACATAGTTTATATTATATATATATATATATATATATATATATATTTTTACATAGTCTTTAAGAATGCCTTTGACAAAAGAAGAACGTATTGAAATCATTCTGGGACACGCTTGTATTAGGCAATATAAACAAAATAGCTTCTTTGCTAAAAATGTTATTGTATCTAAATAGTAAGTGCTGCTGCCTTGAAGACCAAGACTTCAAGAGAGTCATTTGTAGTTGCTTTAAAAATGAATAAAAATCTTAGATTTCTTGTTTACCAGTTGTTAAACCCAATCATAACAAACTAAACACTTCGGTTCATTGGTGTATATCCTGGAACTCTATGTTTTCAAAAAGAAGTTTTAAAATGAATTAAACCACAGTAGCTGTTGAATTCTCAAATATGATTGGTCCGAAGTTGTTGATTAATTTTCTATAATAGCAGCTCTGACAGAAGTGCCAGCTATAATTCAAATCACAAGTTTATATTAATGTGGTTGTTCTAATAAGTTATCGTATAATTGTATACTTTTTTTTATTTTTTTCCTCTCATCGTTTCCCTTAATTTTCACAATAAAAGTAAGTTATTTCTAACAACTCGTTCACAAGGACCTATATTGCAGACACTTCACTTAATCTAAAGCTAATAATAAACAAATTTTAAAAAAGTGTTGTTTACTTTTATTTAACAAAGACATCTGTAATACTTGAAGAAGCTGCATTTTTTTTTGTCTTATTAACTTTGAGAGAAAAAAGAGAGGCTGGTGAAGGAATGAATGTTTACTTGTTTCATGAATGTTCCACAACAATAAACCTAATAAATCTATAAACAGATCAAAAGCACAATGTGTCATTCATTAATAAATTAACATTAGTAATCATTACATATTTCTGTGGCATAAGAGGAATAACATAGTTAATCCTCTAACACAGCCTGGGAAACATGCTGTTATTGGAAAATAATCATCACACCACCCTGGCGTTGATTAGTTTCCTGTAACAGCATGCCTAGTCACGTTTCATTCCTTACATATCACACCAAGCCTGGACACACAACATAACTGATGCTTCTGTAAAGCTGCTTTCTGACAGTGTCTACTGTTAAAAGTGCAATATAAATAAAATTCAATTGAATTGGTGCATTATTGGTTAAAATCTTCGATTTCTTTCAATCTTACCCGTCCAGGAGCAGAGAAACTGAATTCAAAAGGCACGTACATCAGATGTTACTTTATGTAGGTACTCAGGCTCATAACACAAGTATTGCTATTACTATTATAATTATCTGTAATTGTACCTGTAATACTGCATTAGGTTTTTTTGTCCCACTTCTGATGTGCCTCTCAGTGTTGATTTCTGCGTGTATTAATTAGTATTCTCCCTTTTCACAGGACTTTACTGTTTGAAGCATTTAATAACAAGGTCTAAGTAATATTGTTCAGGGCTAAGTATTTCCATCCATCTATTCTCTGTACCGCTTATCCTACACAGGGTCGTGGGGGAGCCTGGAGCCTATCCCAGGAAACTCGGGGCACAAGGCGGGGGACACCCTGGACAGGGTGCCAACCCATTGCAGGGCACAATCGCACACACTCACACACTCATTCACACACTATGGACAATTTGGAAATGCCAATCAGCCTACAATGCATGTCATTGGACTGGGGGAGGACACCAGAGTACCTGAAGGAAACCCCTGAAGCATGGGGAGAACATTCAAACTCCACACACAGGAAGGAGACGGGATTCGTATGTCCAACCCTGGAGGTGCGAGACAACAGTGCTAACCACTAAGCCCCTGTACACCCAGCTAAGTATTTAAACTTAATTAATTCCAAATTCAAATGATCTCCATCCTTTAACTGTTAACATCTTTGTAACTTGAATCCAATATCCTAAACTCCGCCCACAATTAATTTGCTATGCTTAGAAAATTGCTTTACTATCCTGTTCCTTAATTCGTAATCACCAATACCCAGATATGAACCAAATACAACAGTTCAAGTAACAGTTTATTCTGTCCATATGCTGTACTTCACAATGATGACTGAATCATATATTTCATGTGTAAAAAGCATGTTTTTTAAATGTTTCAAACTCTTAGATCTGAGCACACCCCATTCAGTTTTAAGCAGTCTCAACGACTGTCTCCTTGGCAACAAGGAAAGCCCCATCTTGTTGTCTAGGCAACCACATCACAACTGGTAAGTGGGAGTTTATTATTAGTGGAAAGAGAGTTCTCCGAGGAGACATCCTTTTCGGTTTTTAAGAAGACTTGCAGAACTGATCGTTTTGTCTGGCTGGTTATTATAAGCAGTATAAAGTCTGTTTATCTGAGTATGATGCTTGAGACTGAATTTGTTCCAATGATGTATATATATGTATTTTAAAAAAAATGGTACATAGGTAAAAGACACAACCAGAATTAATTTGTATAATGACCAAATAAAGTTGTATACACCTGAAATACAGATGTGTTTCAAATTACAGCTTGAAACAAAGATACATTTAGAAATAAGCAGATTTTCACATAGCATAGTACATAGTATACAGAATGCTGATGAACTACCTAAGCTGACAATATCTTTGGGACCTCTGATACTCACAATTTATGGCATCATAATTATAATTTAGTGATGAGTAAAGATGAGTGTTCAGTGTTATATAATTTCTGCATGAAGTTCCTGAAGATCCATGTCCTTGAACTTTTATCATTGGTGAATAAACTAATGTTTCATGACCTTCACTCTCTGATTGTCTCCGGCTGTACCTAAACAACTGGGAGCCCAATTTTATTTGCACTGCTGTGTGTTTCTGAAGTTCTGCTTTGGTCTGTGGATGTGCTGCAGTCCATAAGCTCACTTAGCCATGTCCTCAGCTACAGCCTTCCCGATCTTATCCTTCAGATAGGACACTCGCTGCCAATCCGTCTTCAACTCCAGCCACTCGAAGTACGGAACCTGAAGAGAGGCACAACAGGAAGAGGTCATGTGTGGCCTGGGAAACGCTTCACATGGTCAAATTTTGACATATACTTTATCCTTATATATAATTTTAAAATCTACAAGTTTTGCTGAATCTCAACCAGAAGTAAAGTCCTAGCATTTTAAAAATAATTTTAGAACTCACAAAAGTGAAAAGGGAGAAAATTGCATTTTCGCATCTTCATGAGATTTCATCTCAATTCCACTGAACGTCGCCTCGCCTACCTCTACCTTTATAACCTCATCTACTTATGTGAAAAACAACATTACTGCCAAACGTGAAAGAATTATATGGTTTAATCACAAGCCTCATCGTCATCTCTTCACTAGTCGTTCCTTGGTGAGGAAATAATTGCTGATTAATTCAGTCAGCTCTGTTCTGTTGACTAAATTTCTTGTTTATAGTGTTTTTTTTACCACAACAAAACTTTGTGTGTAAGCACACTTCGCTCTTTTGCATAAGCATCACAGACATTTCGATGGCCGATATCTGTTTACAGGTAGCTTGTGGCTATGGCGTGTAGCTATCCACAATCATGATCAAAGATAATCACACTTAGCTAACAAGGTTCTCACTGCATTATCCACTGCATTTGCTATACTGGCTCACGTTGGTCCAAACTTTCCCCATAGGTGTTCATTTGGGTTGAGATCTGGTGACTCTGAGGGCCATAACATAAGATTTACATCATTTTCACACTCATCAAACCATTCATGCCCTGTGAATGGGGGCGGGGTCATCCTCAGGATATAAATGTTTCACCGTAAGATAAAGGTGATATCCTACAGAAGAAGAACTTTGCATTGATTTGCAGTGACCCTGCTCTCTAAGCGGACAAATGGAAACAAACCATGCCAGCAAAATTAAATGGCTCCCACAGCGTAACAAACCTGGCAGGTTTTCCTTTAATTCATCACCTGTCTGTATGTGCAGTATATATTTTGCTTTTATAATAACCTCCACTCTTCTGGCAAGACTTTCCAATGATTTAACTGAATAATTTACCTGTACTGCTACAGTGTTACATAGCAAATATTGGTGTCCTCTTTGAAAAGGTGAAGTAAGAACACGCCATAATAAATCTTGCAGCTAAATCTTGCATCCCTAGATTAAACGATAAGAAGCACTGAAATGGAAGAAAAGTGAAGCATTACGTTTGCAAATACAGAAACTAAAAGGAAGAGATTGTGCTCAATCAGCCTGTCGACTCCATTCCTGGAACTGTTTTGCTCACTTTTCTTTCAAGCTATAACACTGCCTAATCATTTTTCAGTCTGAACTAATAGAAGAACCAGCCAAGTCAATCCAGTTCTAACAGGATTATCCTAAATGCTGCAGAGAGGGGGAGAGAAAGAGAGGGGGAGAGAAAGAGAGAGAGTCTCAATCCTGTTCTGCAGCTCTCTGCTACTGCTGCTATTTTTAAACCAAGCATGGGACAATCTGCTATGCCAGACGCTGCAGCACGAACGTAGCTAACTTGTGCTAGCCGTGGCTGACAGCAATGTCAAGCGCACAGAAATGTAAAAAAATCAGTGACATTAAATGCCTCGAGCAACATGACACATACAGTAACATGGTAGCACATATTAGCTGCTTGTATACAGAAAACATCTGTTATTGTATCTAATCTAAATTTACACAGTGGGTTGATATAATTAGCATGACAAAGCTAGAAGCTGGAAGCTAGATTCTTTTTTTGCATACGGATACCTCTATGTACCAATGATTATTTATCATGTGCATACAGATTCTTCTATGCTTTTGTGCAGTTATGTAGATTTTGCTATGTTCGAAATGACACCTTGAAAGTGGGGGGATGGAATGGATGTATACACTGTTTGCTAATTAGGGTCCTAGCATAAGATAACTGGCCCCTAGAAGCACAAGGCAAACGCTAACTAGCCTCTAAAAAATATCCCCTTCTCCTGGCATGAAATTAACTGATCCCCAGTCATGTCGTCATTTAAAAGAAGTCTCAAAATAAGGCTATAAAGAGAGCTAGACTAACAAGTCGCTGATATTTCCCTCATGTTTTGCTGCTTTTTTGTTCTTTTCATCTTTCTCTCGCTCACTTTATGACCTACCTCCACTAGCAGAAACCCGGCCAGCTGCAGGTGGCGCTTCTGCATGGCGAAGCGGCCCAGGAGATCTTTGCTCCTGGATGCAAAATGAGGGAACTCCCAGGCCACAAAAGCCAACCTAAATACATAAATACAGGCACGCATACACACACACACACACACACACACACACACACACACACACACACACACACACACACACACGAAAATATATAACGTGATAACTATGATGAATCTTTTGGGCATAAGTAGCTATAATTTTAAAGAATACAACAGACAGGGACGCTCAGACAGACAGACTGTCAGTATGCCTCTGTCTGTCTGTCTGTCTGTCTGTCTAATTTCTCTCTGTCTGTCTCTGTCTGTCTGTATGTCTCTCTCTCTCTATTTGTATGTCTATGTCTGTCTTTCAGCCTGGATCTGTCTGTTTTTTTTTATCTGGATGTCTACCTGCCTTTGTCTGTCTTTCTGCTTTTGTTGGTTGGCTGTGTGTGTTGTGGACTGAGTGTCAGTATGCCTCTGTCTGTCTAACAGTCTGCGACACACAGAGCCAACCAGACAGACAGACAGACAAAAGCAGAAAGACAGACAGAGGCAGGTAGACATCCAGATTAAAAAAACAGACAGATCCAGACCAAGAGTCAGACATAGATATACAAATAGAAAGAGAGAGACACACAGACAAAGAGGCAGAGAGACACATGCTGACCAAAACAAATAGAGAGACAAAGTCAGAGATATACAAGTAGATAGAAAGACAGACAGACAGACAGGTTTACAGACATGTAAAGATAAACACAGACAGACAGACAGGCTGACCAATAAGGAAACAGGTTTTGTTATACCAGCCAAACATAGCCTGATACATAAAAACACAGGATATACTGCACAGTTCTCAGAAATACCAATGAAATTGCTGCGTAAATGAAATGCGTTGCATTTCGTTTCATCATTAGTCACGCGAAGAAATTAGGATGTTCTACACGTGACTATTATCTTGGAAATAAATTTAACATTTGCATCTTCACTGTTTACTTGTATTCAAGGTTAACATTGGGCTCAGGATCAGGTTTAGTTTTTTCGACCCTCACCTGCGTGCTCCCTCAGGTAAGCGCTCCGTGCCGCCCCCTCCAGGTAAGTGTGGCGCTTCCAGGTTCTCCAGGTCTATGGGCTTATTCTCTGAATCCACCACAATTTCTGCATCTAAACAGCGGCACAACAAATCAATTATAAATAAATACAACATAATCTAGCTATTCATATGCTTCACTGTTAAATCTTATAAAATTTACTACAGCAGAGTGACAGTCAACACACACACACACACACACACACACCTATGTTCCACCCGTACACCGTGTTGATGTCTTTGCGCAGCGCTTTTGTGCGATTTTCAGTGAGGATGTGCAGGGCTTTGTGTAGGGTGCTCTGAACGGGTGTTAGGCTGGGCTTGGTCTGTTTTTCAAGGACTGCTGGAAGCGGCACGGAGGCACGCATGCCAGATTCGAGCTGCCCTGAGGCAGCAATATGAAGCACCTTCAAAGCGTAGTTCTCTGCACGAGCACCACTGCCTCCTAGTGGTAAAGAAACAGAGACATTAATTATACTTAGTGATAGGAAATGCAAAACTGACATGACTAGCTTGGTGCTTTTCGAATAATTGAAAGATTATGAAGTCTGAAGCAGGTGGAGCTGAAAAGACACTGTTCTGTTCAGAGGTTTGTGTTACACTGAAGTACAACAACCTTGGCTGCAAAAAATCCCGCAAGAGGTATTTGCTGACATCATGTGGCTATATGAAGAACAGCAAGTAAAAACAAACTGCGCAGAAGATTTGTTACCCCATATTGAAGAAAAATATACAGCATTTACACATACACTCAATGGCCACTTTAATAGGAACACATGTACCCCTGCTCATTCATGCAATTATCCAGTCAGACAATCATGTATCAGCAGTGCAATGCATAAAATCATGCAACAAAAAGGGGACCAGGCAATGTTTTTCTGATCTTCAGCTGTTCGGAGTCAGTGAGCCCAGTATAGCCTCAGATTCCTGTTCTTGGCTGACAGGTGTGGACTCTGATGTGGTCTTGTAAGAGTGTTGTGTGTCCTGAGGTGCTTTTCTTCTCACCACGGTTGTAGTAAGTGATTATCTGAGTTACTGTAGCCTTCCTGTCAGCTCATACCAGTCTGATCATTCTCCACTGACTAATCAACAACACCTTTCCACTGTTCCGATGTTTTTTTCATATTTACAGACTCCAGAGACTGTTGTGCGTGAAAATCCCAGTAACTCACCACTTTCTGAAATCCTCAAACCAGATTGTCTGGTACGAACAACCACGCCATGGTCAAAGTCACTGAGATCACATGTTTTTCTCATTCTGATGTTTGATCAGACCATCAACTGAATGTCAACTGAATTAACTGAAGTGGCTAGTTAATGTCTTTGAATTGAAATTCCCAAATATATTTACTGCAAATATTTACATACATGTAAAAAAATGTAAACATATCTGAAACAATATCAAGATATTTTGGAAAATATAACTTCTTTTTTTTTTTGCATATTTGACATTTCAAGTTCCAGGGAAAAGGTGCAAACTGTTTGTATGCTACCCATCTTCAGCATTTCGCTGAAAGTCTGATGCTACACTTGCTAGCTTATCTTTTGCTCACTAATTTATTTTCGACTCTAATCAATCAGGAGCATATGGTTTTGATAAACGTTTGAACAGAACGAGAAATATCATCTTGTGACATCTTAGGACTTTAAAATGAAACAGGAGAAAAGTCATTCATACATTCTATCCTTGCATACTGTATGACCCCCAAGATCAATATGAACCTAATTAGAAAGAAATCACAGATTTAGCTTTCCTGGAACTGGGATTTCTGTTATTCAGTTGTCACCTGTAACTTTGCTCTGAAACGCAGGGTCTGTGACAGCGGCAATAAACTCGGGTTTGGCCTGCTGGAAAACGCAGAGAGCCCAGACTACATCAGTCAGTACAAAAGGTTCCAAGCTCTTCCAGGAGCTTTCCAAACCTTCATGAACCTACACACACACAAACACACACACAGGACAGATAAAATCATTTTTAATGGTATCAACCAATAACAATCAGCATAATTTACTTAATCTCACATCCCACTCCTGACTGGTTACCTTCGTGTAAAATGGCTCCTTGTTACTGGGCTGGAAGTTGAGCTTGGCGAAGGCCATGAGGAGGTTACACATCTGCAACGTGCTGTACTTTTCACTGTTTTTCACGAAATGCTGAAAGGCAGAAAGAAGGACAATGTATTTTTTAAAAATACAGTCACTTATGTACTCTTTTACCACAGTGCTATTCGATTTTTCTCAAACCTGACTGGTCTTAAGGTGCTCTGTATAACAGCTCTGTAATATAAACCATAGATTTATATTATATTATATTATATTATATTATATCATATTATAGTATAGTATATTACAGTGATCATGGTATCGTTTCTATAGTAACAGCTCATTCACTAGGGGATGCCCCAAATAATCCAAATCTAATAACCAATTAATTAAAATAAAAACTGTGTTGTTATTTAACAAAGAAAAGCACAAGTTTTCTGTACTATACATATATATTTTTTTTAAATTTATGAACATTTATGGAAGGAGTCTCCAGTGTCAGGGCTTTGTAAAGTTTTTCCGCCAGGGGAGAGTCTTCAGGACAGATGACTTTGCATTCCTGGTTTCTCTGTAACATGAAAATCTGTTTTTTTCCTGGTCTTATTAACTTTTTTTTAAATTCATTTATTAGTTTATTGCCACTATAAACCAAGTGATAACAGGAGCTAAAGTGTTTTGTGGATGTAGCACAATATCAAAGGTAACTACAAAAGGGTTAAAAAGTGTTAATCGTTGGCATACTGCTGATTATTTTCCTATAACAGCACACCCTATCCTGTTTTATTTCTTATATGACTGCTAGCTAGCTTGCCGTCTTAGAGTTAACTTTGGTGTCAAAGATCAAGGTGTCTAGCATAACTATTTAATGCTTTACTATTTAAGTTACATATGCTTAGGGTCAAAATTAGCTACATTCCACAGGAAAAATGCAGACCTGGCAACACTGCCTATGCTACCAACTAAATGCACCTGTGGCGTCTTTCACTGTAATGTGTTTCTCAGCCTGAACAGCAGTTCTGCCATGTTTTTCAGCCTTCACTCATCCGGTAAACAGTATAGATGAATGGTTTGGCATTTTATTGAATAGTTGCTCCTTTGTATATTGTAATATATCAAACACCCAATTATTAGAACATGTTTAATATGTAGATGGGCTGAATGAATAGGGTTTATACCTGGGTAAATCCCTCGAACAGAGGCAGGTGGAGCCACTTCAGGAAGGCTAGAGACTTTGAACAGCGCATGACTTCAGTAGCGCTCATCTCTGGTAATCTAGGCAAAAGCTCAGCAGCCATCCTCTGGCACACTTGAGTCTGGTGGAAATGCAGCTTACCTGCAGGAATGAAAATCAGAATAGCAACTGTCTACTTTGAATCTGAACTACAGTGAAAGCATTTGAAAAACAAAACTGCATGGTAATATCATCCAAGATGTATGCAGGTGCATACATGGTTAAATGTCTCACTGCTGTTACAGTGCCTTACATGAGTATTCACTCCCCACCCTCAGACCTTTTCCACATTTTGTAGTGCTACAAACTGGAACTTCTTATCACTCTGAGAACACCATCTCCACAGTGAAGCATGGTGGTGGCAGCATCCATTAGGGATGTTTACATCAGCAGGGAGTGGGAACTGCTCCGGGTTGAGGGCAGAGACAAATACAGGGCAAACCTGTTTCAGTCTGCAAGAGTGATCCAGACCTCAAGCTGATTGAGAATCTGTGACAAGATTACCATCCAGTTACCATCCAGCCTAGCAGAGGTGGAGAAATTTTACCAAGAACAATGGACCAAAAATATGAGGATCCACTTGTGCAAAGCTTATAGGGACACATCCCAGAAGGCAGTTCTACCAAGCACTGACCCAGGAGGGTGAATACTTATGCAACCAACAAATGTCTGCTTTTTTTGTTCAATTAAACTTTGTGTCACAATAAAAAATATCTTGTACCTCCAAATGTTAGACATATTGTGTAAATCAAATCCAAAAAAAAAAAAAAATCCATTTCAATTCCAGGTTGTAACGCAGCAAATTGTGGATAGGAGCAAGAGGGTGAATATGTATGCAAGGCTGTATCGATGAGGCGAAAAACAGAATATACTAACCACGGTTAGGATCACTAGCAATAAAACCCAATAATACCAGCCCTTAGGAACTTTGTACTGAAACTATAGTAATATGACTCAGCAGGTTAGGTTTTCTCTAACCCATAGAAGACTGATTTGTGAACTGTAAAATGCTTTTAAACCTTGTTTAAAATCCAGCTACATGACTAAATCAGAAGTAGATTTTATTAACTGACCATAAGCGAACACGATGTCCAGCAGCAGTGGTGTATTGAGTTCAGAAGATGGTTTCTGGTGCAGGTGGTAGGACAGCGCACGCAGGAGTGGCACCGATCGGCGGCCCTGCAATGCCACGGCTAACGTCGCCCTGCGGATGTCCTCAGTGCTGAACTTCTCAGCCAACTCCAGGGCCTGGTGCAGAAAGATGATAAGGTAGCATCAGACATGCAAGATACATGGTGGAAGCTGAGCTTGTTTAATTTATCCAAGACATCCAAAGATAAATCCTTTCAGCAGGGTCACTGATTTGGGGTGTATTTTGTTCAAATGGTAAACAAACATACCTGCCTATCAGTATACCATAATATTCCTGAAAATGTATTTCATATAGTGAGAACTTGTTAATAGTCTATTAGATTTGCCATCTTTGCTTCAGAACAGCAAGAACAGACCTTCAAAATCATGTTGCATCATGCCATGCTGAAAATTGTGTATGGTTGCTGCGTCAGCCTGAGGATGGTCCATGTGGTCAACATTAGAGGACTGTTTCAACGCCACTGAGGTAATGAAAACTAACTGAAATCTGCAGAAATGCAAAATTCACCCAACTGAGTGCATAAGTTTACTTTATACAAGTCTTACATAAGCGTGCTGAGTCTGCTCATGTTGGACAAAATACAGCACTCTCTACGACTGTAGTAAAAGATATTTACTCTTGATCAGCAGACATATTTTAGATCTGAGTATCAGTACAGTATAAACATCAGTATTCACTCTTTTATTATTGACATGATAGAGAATGTGGAGAGAATGTAGGGGTGAAGTTTTCACTGCTACTTCATAAACAGCAGCACCACCATTTTCACCATTTTTATCAAGACCATAAAGAGACCATAGTACTGCCTTGTTTTCTATCATCACACAAGACCAAGGTTTACAAATTCATAAGTCAAAGCTGACCTAGATTACATCGGCGCATGGCGAAGGTAACAAATAACAAATTGTCCTTCCTGTCCTGAGTCCTTTCCCTTTAAGTGAACTGCCTTGAAATTTTATCAGCATTTGCTCTGATGGATGCTTGAAAAAGCAGAAAAGTTTAGTTTTCACTACGTCTCTGGTATCACCACATAACATTAATAATATTAAAGGAGTAAAAATTCTATAACATTGTAATATTGTTAATATTCATAACACATACCACCATCACGTGATGCATGACTTAATGGAATGCACAATTTGGGCGAATATTAAAGTTATAAATTACATATATATACATATGTTAATATTGGCCACATGTATATGTGTGTGTGTGTGTGTGTCTGTGTGTTTACCTTATCTTCGAGCTTTTCCATGAGCGGAGGGGAGAGTCTTGCGGCTCGGCTCATGAGCATGGTGACCGTGCGGGGGTCATTCAGCTCTGTCCAGCGCAGCTCCAGTTGCTTTAGCACAGACGTCAGTAGCTCATCTCCCTGTCTGCCATACACACACACACACACACACACACACACACAACTAACTGTATTGCAACATATATACACAAACTATAAATGTCCATATCCAAACAGCAGGAGCACAAGTTAGTAATAGGCACTAGTAATGGAGTAATTTTATATAACCACCTCTAATTTTCATCTGCCAGATAAATGATTACTCCAAACACTGATTACTCCACACATGCACCAAACATTTTATCCACAAATGGCATGACTGAGCCCTGATCAATTGGATGCACTAAACCTTAAAAAGTAACACACAGCGAATGTGCTGTACATGTACGTTAAATAATCCGGTGATTTTTAAGCTGAAATAATTCCTCCAGAAGGTATTGTGAATATACAGCAATGTCAAAGTCCACTTCTGGAGGGAGGCACTGCTGCACAGCTTAGTGGTTATACAGATGGTATAAACCTCACAGCTGGATATATTAATATAGCTCGTACCTGGATTCAAGTCACAGGAGGAATGCATGATACAGACAAAAATACTGTAATTATATATTGCATCCTACTGTTGGTGTAATATGCATTATAACCAATTAAAACGCATGGTTTAAGATTGGCCTTTAAGACTGGTCTGACTGTCTTAACCAAACATCTGATGAATAATGTGCATGTTATGGATCATTCAAACAGAAACATGGTGATTTAATGAATAGTTAGTGAAATCATTTACATACAGCAAAGGCCAATACTGCAATCTGGTTTAACAAATGATACATTGTGCATCCCTAATTCAAGCACTTCAGCTACCGAATCAACTGAATCAATTGAATCAACTAAATCAGAATCAAGTGTGTGATTCACTAGTCATCCTCATTCATACATCCAAAAGCTACAGGGAAAAATATCAATATTAAGTCTTATACTATGCTAGTGCTTTACTTAATATTCGTGTTTACCCCTGACTCTTCCAGCCCGACGCCCAGTCCGCCAGAGAGGAAAGGTGGCGGTAGTTGAAGCGCCGGAGCCGCCACAGTGCCTCCGTCTGGAGAGAGCACATCACTGGAGTGCTGGATGGGACACCAAGAATGGAGAGAGCACGCAAGACAGAAACCAGTGTGCCATTCCATATCCCATTCACCTAAAAAAAAAAAAAAAAAAAAAAAAAAAAAAAAAAAAAGCTTCATTTTACCACCACAGTGATGAGTGAGTTAGAGCATAAACAATACATCTGTAGGTTGAAAAATACATCCCCATGCATATCTTTTGTGAGACCTTGAAACTGTAAGGTGATTTCTGTAATCTGTAAGTGGATTTTATAGTGGTGACTGGGTTACTGAATAAAAATGGCTGCCATCAGCCAATCAGATTTCAGCAGGCTTTTCACGTGGTCAGCACTGAGCTACTATCACGAAATCTATAGCATCTTTTTTGTTTTATGTAACTTGGCAAGAACTGGTCACTAGGGCTGCTATTTGTGAAGAGTGCCACTTCTTCTTATTTCTGTCCTTTTAAAAAAATCCTTGTACTTTTACTGTGCTATGTAAAGCACACTGAATTGCCTTTGTGTGTAGCACCTTATAATTCCTATGTCACAATTTACATATATTCTATATTATAGATATGGTGCAAGAATATAGACACAGACACAAACAGCAGGAGCAACTGTGAGTAACCTGACCGAATGCAGTTTGAAATTTTATGTACTTCTTTTTCACATCATCCCATATAAAATATCTTCTAATGCCTGAGTAATCTGTAAAACATCTTCGAAAATCAATATCTGAATCCCATGACGTTGATGGAAATCAAACAGCTTTAGCATTCACACACATTAATGCACATCTCTCTGTAGCATCACTTACCTGAGAGTTCAAAGCCTCTAGCAGATCCACACAGCGAGGGTCCTGAAGGATACTTTCTCTGTTGATATCTTTCTTTTCCACTGCCAATCGGCTGAGTTGGATCAGACACATGCCCGCTTGATTGGCGGAGCCGCCTTGTTCCACCCACAAACTCAGCACTTCCTGTGGTGTGGTCGCCTTCTCGACACGAATATCCAGTTCAGTGCGTGTAAATGTGACGGTTGGCTCATCTGCCTGCGCTGGACCAGCACCCAGACTCAGGGGCCTGATGGAGGGAAGGGTTAGGGACTGGGACCATGGTGGATACTCTGTGATTGGGTGAGCTGTGAGCGTATGAAGACGGCCGGCGGCTGAAGAGGCCTGGGGGCATACGGCCAAGAGGCGAGTGCACCGGCTCAAAAACCTGCTGGCCATTTGGGAGAATCTTCAGTGAAGCAAGTGAGTGGCTAGAAATCAAGACTTGGCATCCACATATCGGTTGAGCGGCTATAACAGGAAGTTGATGATAGAGAGACAGAAAGAATGAGATGAAGATTGAGACAGAGAAAGAAACAAATCAAATATGAGATATAAGACACACAAGGAAGTAAAAGCAAATAAGTGATTTAACAGCTAAGCATATTGGAATACAAAAAAAAAAAAAAAAAAAAAACAAAAAAAAGAGATAGACACTTCATCCAGAGTACTGCTGAGATTACTTGGCATATTTAGAGACAAATCATTCAAGATCTGGCAAGATTTTAAAACATTAATTAAGGAATAAACCAAGATGAGGCTTGCTGTTATAGAAAATTCATCCACAATGGGGTAGTATGATGTGACCTGAGGCAAAGCAGTTACTCTTACCACCCCAAAGTTGATTATTTTCCAACAACAGTGTGTCCTGAAATGTTTTATTCCTCTTATATGACAACAAATTGCCAACTATTACAGTTTTTCATTTAATAATAAACAACACATAACGCTTTTTTAAATAATTTACTGTATAGCTACATTAAATGTTGCATAACATCCACCAAACAAGTTCCTGTTATCATTCACATTACAGTATGCTTTTCTCTCGCTTTAAGTTAATTAGACAAAAAAATTGCAGCGTGTCATGTTACTGAGAAACTGAACTCCTCTGTCCTGAAGACTCTGTACCTGACTCTTACAAAGCTCTGACACTGGAGACTCCTTCCATAAATGGTATCTAAACATCTCCTTACAGCCAGCTTCAGCAGATCAATGATATTTTTTCATATGTGAATAGATGCATTAATGCAAACGCAATTCCAGTATGTGAAAGAATGGTTGAAAGAACATCATCGAGAATATCACTAATCAACTGGCAAAGCTGGCAAAATATCTGTGGTTTAAAAAATTCAATTAAAAAAAAAAAAAAAAACATCCTACTGCCTTCAGATTTAAAAACTTCACTGTCATTTACACAAACTTCCCTAATGTTAAGGCAAGACACTGAAGGTAAACAGGGTGTATTTTATAAACATACATACATACACACACACATTTATATATGTGTGTATAATATATATATATATATATATATATATATATATATATATATATATATATATATATATATATATATATATATATATAAAAGACACATATACACATATACACACACATATATAGACACATATATAGATATATACACATATCTAAAGTTATAGCACAGAGTAAACATGATAGTTACTTTTCCCTACAGGGATAACAAATGTTTTTAACATGCAGTATTAAAATTATATTACAGATTTTGAACAGATCAATAAATAGCTTCTCAATAAGGAAGTATTCTGACCTTGTCGCTATGGAGGCGCTACCAGACTTTACCTGTCAACTAACACGACTTTTCAACCTCTATGCAGTTAATTACGCTCTAAAATACAAACCAAGCTTTTAAACATAAGTATAAACCATGAGCATATCTCACCTTTCAGTTTCTTTTTTCAAAAAATTCAGACCCGGCGACATTCACATGGAATTAGCATTGGAAGGCGCGGAATATTGTCGTAACCACTGTTGCGTAAGGAGTACGTCATTGTTGCGCGACAGTTGCTCACTCCTCTCGCGCTGTTCTGATAAACCTGTCCGTTTATGTATACACAAAATACGTTTGACACTACATTCACGTATGAAATAGCCGTGTTCTCATGAGAGTGTAGTTGATTTTAAATAATCATAACACATAATTTCTTTTATTTTGAAATTAAATTTGCTACCGGAAGTGGAAGCCAAGATATTCACGTTGCTCCACATGCTAGCGTTTGCGTTACTTTTTATCCCCACCCGTATTCCAACAAACCCCGCCTCTTCTTTAAAACGCCTTTCGATTGGTTAGTATTATTGTCAGCTTGTAAGTAGCCAATCTTAGAGCAGGATTTGGAATAGTCCAGCCAATCCTGGTGTAGAAGGCTGGAATAGCATCAATACGATTGTGAAAAAAAGTCAGAGTGCATAAGTCCCATGCCTTTTCCATTTCGGAGCTGTATATGCATATCTGCGCTATAAACAATATCAAATAAAAGGTTTTGTGTATCACAAGAGTTGCTGTCATCGTAACACAACCATGGGAGGACAAGCAAAGGCTAAAAAGAAAGGCAAACCTAAAAGAAAAGAGAACCGTAGAGGTAAATGTCTAGTTTTTAAACTATAAAGGTACTAATATAACTGTAGTCATAGAGACTGTGTGAAGATATTTCATCAAATCAGGGATCAAGGCTAGGATTTGGCATAAGTTATGTGTTTATAGCTGGCTGATCAACTACTGACACAAAAGCATCATGTTATATTGTTGTATGTTATATCACAGAGCTTAGACCAGACACACTATTATAAGACTTATATGTCTATAGCAGAGGGTTCCTATAGTGGCAATTAGTAGAAATTATAGGTCTGCTATTTTAAAAATTCACATTGCTTTACTGTAAATACATGAAAATCAACAGGAATGTAACTTTCTTATTTAAAGATTACAAAAATGATCATGAAAGATCAATATAAAATACATAGAAACCCCATAGAAATGTGTTCATGTTACATTTAATACATACACATTTATGACATATCTTAAAGAGTTTAATATACCATATGGTTCTGTTATATTTACACATGTACCCATGCTTTTATGAATCACTGTGTGTAAGAGAACTGCAGAGACACTCTGCACTCACTGTGTCTAGTGAGAGGACTGGGCTTGTGCGTCACACTGCAGCATCTCATCTCCACTCTTACATCTAAACTAGATCGCGACTTTGATTCGAGGCACTGAACCCTGTGTCGAGAGTGCTAGCAAATGGTAACAGTTGTGTTCGTCGGTTTAGTCGGGTTGCATTTCATATAATATTTACGCAAAAGCATTGAGGCTTGCTTTACCACTAAATTTATCCATCTATCCGTCCATCCATTTTCTGCACCGCTTATCCTACGCAGGGTCAGGGGTAACCTGGAGCCTATCCCAGGGGACACGGGGCGCAAGGTGGGGGACACTGTGGACGTGGTGCCAACCCATGACAGTGCACAACTGCGCACACACACACACACACACACACTATGGGCAATTTAGAGATGCTAATCAGCCTACAACACATGTCTTTGGACTGGGGAGGAAACTGGAGGACCTGGAGGAAACCCCTGAAGCACAGGTAGAACATGAAAACTCCGTACACACACAGGGCGGAGGCGGGAATCGAGCCCCCAACCCCTGAGGCGAGAGGCAAACATGCTAACCAATAAGCCACCGTGCCCCCACCACTAACTCTATATTATCAGATAAAGTTATTTAATTTGATTTGATTTTCATTTCTATTCTGTAGTAGTTAGAACTTTTACAAAGCTGCAGCAGGCTACAGACTGAAATGTCGCCCGTGTGTTGTTTAGATTTTAGGATATTCACTTTTGCCATTATGATCATCTATGGGAGAGAGGAACAATTGTATTTTTTTTATTATAATGATCATGCCTGATTTAATTCTTGTTCCAGGTCTAGAGAACACAGCAGTGTCACCACAGGACAGGATGAAAGCCAGGATGCAGGACAGAGCCAAAAAGAAGACGGCTGAAAAATACACCATCGATCAGTTACTGGAAAAGGTAATGCATGTCGATTTTTTTTTTAGGGGTGTACGATATATAAAATTACAATTTGATCTGATTTGACACATTTTCTATACAGCAAAAATGAGCAGCCTGAATGTGTCTTAGGTTTTCATTTGATTAAAACAGTTAACATTATAAAAGTGAAAGATTTAAACCTTAATCATAACACAGTGTTTGTGTGATCCATTCAGACATCAGGTCATGAAACAAAATGTCTATTATAATGTAACAAAATTAAATAGCTAATAAAACATTAGCTCTCTAGCCAGCCTTTCACTGGTGTGACTCTTAAGGGGGCGTGTCTGATGCACAGGGATATTTATTTCCCATGATGCTGTTAGCTGCTTGTGTTGTGAACATCCGGTAGCTATCTATAGCCCTAGACTTTTTTTTTTTTTTTTTTTTTGAATCCTGCTTACTCCAAGTGTCTTTTGTTTTCATCTAGTTTTAGAGGCTGACACAGATGAGAGATGTCGGACATGTTTGTGGTATTAGTGCTGACGTGTGGTGTGGTACTCATATACACTGTAACGTTTCACTTAGTCCTGGGCGATTTTCACAATTATTTCGGTTATTTCAAATTAATGTTTTCAAAACGATCTTGTACATGTGTGTATATACAGTTCTGTGCAAAAGTCTTAGGCACATGCAAAGAAATGCTGTAGAGCAAAGATGCCTTCAAAAACAATTAAATTAAATGTTTCTACATTTAAAAAATACTATAAAGAGCAGTAAACAGTAATAAATGAAACAAAGTCAATATTTGGTGTGATGATCCTTCGCTTTAGTCTCAGGTACAATGTGTGCAGTTTTATAAAGAAATGAGCTGTAAGTTTTACTGAGCATCTTGCAGAAGCAGCCACAGTTCTTCTGGAGACTTTAATTGTCACACTTGCTTTTTATTTTTGCAGCAAAACCCAGCAGCCTTCATTATGTTTTTTTGTCTGAAAAGTGTCTCTTATGTAATATGTGTATCTATATCAATAATGTAGAAGTCATAAAATAACAATCTATAACAAAGTTTGTACTAAAAAAAAAATGCTTTTGCACAGTACTGTGTATATATATTTGCACAGTACTGTGTATATATATATATATATATATATATATATATATATATATATATATATACATTTTTTATTAAAACATCCTTAAATGCTATGTAAAAGTTTAAACCAATATGAAAGAAAAACACAGCCTTCTTAACCTAATAAATGCCCCCTACAGACTGCGCTTCTCCCAAACACTGCGCACTTAGATTTATAAACATTATATTTATAAAAGAAGTTTTACTTTGTTTATTTCTGATGCTGTGGGCGGCCATGTTGATTTGATGTCACTCCGTAAATGGGGAATCTCAGTTGCGGTGGCATTGCATTAATGGGCAGTGGTGGCTCAGTGGTTAAGGCTCTGGTTTACTGATCAGAAGGTCGGGCATTCAAGCCCCAGCACTGCCAAGCTGCCACTGTCGGGCCCTTGAACAAGGCCCTTAACTCTCTCTGCTCCAGGGGCGCTGTATCACGGCTGACCCTGCTCTCAGACCTCAGATTCCTAACAAGCTGGGATATGCGAAGAACATAATTTCAACATAATATCACATAATTTCAACATAATATTAAGGCTCATTCTCCTTCTGTCATGAAAGACATTACTCTTGAGAAAGAAGGGTTCACCAAGTTGTGCAAAAATAATAACAGCGCCCTCTATAGCAAATAGTGCAAACTATTTAAAAAAAAAAATCCTTTCTTTAAATATTCTTTATATAAAAGAACCATTGTTTGCACTATTTGCTATAGATGGTGCTGTTACTATTTTTGCACATCTACATTTTCCATTAGTCCATTCTAATACATAAAAATCTTTGAAAAATTTTGCAGTTTATTCATAATTGCATTATGTAAGAACAAAAAAAAAATTGAAATCATAATTGAGAATCTTTCATAAAGTTGAAAAATCAATATATATATATATATTTTTTTTCTGCAATATTGCCCAGCTCTAGTTCCAGTCCCCGACTCACTAGTGTGGAAGCTACTTTTTTTTTTTTTTTTTTTACTGATAAGTGGGGGCTTGATTAAATTAAAATATTTATTAAACCTCATTTAATATAAACTGTATTTTATGTCAAACATCCTATTTTGTTATGATGCAGTCTGTTGAATATATTGTTCGAGATGCAGAATTATTAAATCGAAAGTCTCATATTGAATGATATGATACACCATATTGTTAAACCCCCAAGATCTTACTTGCCCTTTAGCGTGAATGCGTGTGTAAATAGCGTCCTGGAATGAACTGCTGTCCCATCCAGGGTATATTTCCTCCATACACCCAGCATTCCCGGGAATAAGGAGGAATAGTTTTATTTCATGGTTGCCAGAGTGCAAGGTGAAAACTAAGCTGTTCTTGAATCGAACTGCTTTTAGAAATTAATTGCGTTTTTTTGATTTAATACATTTTTTGTGCTGCACTGTACGGATGCATTTTATACACAAGCATTTCCCTTTGGAATTGTTCTGTAGGTGGCTCTTAAATGTACAACACATCATAATTCATGCATTTGTGTGTCACGCAGTGATGTTTTAATAAACTTGAACTTGAACAATAGGATTAATAATAGTGAAGTCGCATAGCAATATTAATCTAAAACGGTTGAACATTTTCCAAGGAGGCTGATTTGTTATTTTTTTAAACTGTAGGATCGCCTCCTTTCTCAGATTAATCCCTGGTTGTACTGCAAAAGTGGCCGCTCTTGTGACGTAGCTGTTTGGTCCATCTGATTCAACAGGGGCAATTGTCAAGGGCGTGTCTAAAACAGTATGATAAAACCGGATTGTTTTTCTCCAAATGGAATGAACACGTGTCATATTTGCGATTTGTAATACTGTTTGTTTCTCTCTCTCTTTTAGACAGAAGAATGTATGGACAACTTTGACTTTCCAATGGCAAAGATGTTCTGTCAGCGTGCCCTGGACATTGAACCTACCAACCTGACCGTTCTGGACATGCTAGGAAACATCTGTGCTGAGCTGGGGGACATGGATAAAGCCAAACAAATATCCTTTAGCTTGAGATGGAAATTGTCCAAACGCACTCTATCCGGATGGACAGAAATTTGAAGTGATGCTAACTGTGTGGAGAAGTGTGTGGTACAGTGGTACTCAGAGTGAAGCCGGTCTGATTTCTGCCAAAAATACAACTTTAGATTATTGTAATTCTGTTAATTCATTATGATTCAGCCATATCACAATAATGTTTTGAAGAATGATTACTTTTTTTTTTTTTAAACTTGTACCTGTCTCTTTATGTCCTGGACATAACATTTTCCTTTCCTTTAATTGTCATCATATCTCAACCTGACAGCCCATGGGTTGGTGTGATGCCATGACACGTCACACATTTTATCTGTTTATAGTTGCATTTAATGTTAGCATTTAGTTCCTCTTATCACTTACGTTATAGCAGCTGTAAACATTCGTTTCCCTTACCAGCTTCTCTTGTTTCCTTTCTCTTTAAACCACAAAATACTCTCTCCTGAAGGCTTTCACGTATCAGAAAACTTCAAGTTACAGCTATGCCTCTGACCATTACAAAGCACTGACACTGGAGACTCCTTCCACAAATGCTCAATAACCATCTTGCAGAAAATGTCACCATATCAACAACTACATATGTTTTTTTAATCTGTTTATGTGGCGTGTCCACCGTACAAGCCTCATTGTAAATTGTTACTATGGAAACATTAACGTATTAGAACGCATTAATAACAAAACTGTGATCTGTGGTCGAAACTACAGTCAGAACTGTGGTGCACTTTCTGACCAATCCGAATCAAGAATTCAGGAGCGCTCTGGTATAATAAACCCTAGCTTTGAATAGCTCTTATATTGAAGAATGAGATAATAATACTCATGCTAGATAAATAGATAGATCTAATGAACTGAATGATGTGAACAAAAAGTAGCCTTGTGCAATCATACAATACAACTGCATTGCTAGAATTTGTCTAAACACTCACAGAAAACTCATCTGGAGTCTCTACAAGGTCAGAATGCTCAAAGAATACAATCAAATAATGGTAGTTTGTCAGAGAGCTCATTTTTGTATGGCAGGATTTATCTATATTGTGCAGCACTATGATTCCTTTGAATGCTATGAATGCTGTGGAAATTACAAGATCCAAACAGTAAAGCAAAGAGTAGCCACGAGTCAGCCATTCAGGATGGGACGGCATTTATCTTGAGAGTGCAGATGCTATAAAATTGCACTGCCTGAAAGAACATGAGGTAATTATAATATTTTGAGGTCTTGTGTTTAATATCTCTGTAAAAAATATAAGCAAATCCATGCATGACTCCTCATCCTCCTCATCTCCTTATCAGTTCATTAACATTTTGTATGTCATTGACTACAGTTAAACATTTCTTGTTTTTTTTTTTTTTTTATAATTTTTTTTCCGGTGATTTAAGTTTGTTGGGGTGTGTGTGATTCTTGAAAGCGTTTTGGCCCTTAACAGCAGTATACATATTTCTGAAAGCAGTGGAACTGAGTCCAGAAGAAGGCCACACCAAATACATGTACCTGGGTCAGATTCACACAGGCGCCGAGGCTGTGCAATACTTCAGCAAAGGCACTGAAGTCATGCTCAAAGCCATAGACAAGCAAGTCCAAGAGGTATGTATCAAGGTGACTTTTGTCTATAGATACAAATCATTTATTTTATTTTACATTACTTTAATCATTAAGTGAATTAATAATATATTGTTAGTGAATTGATATATTGTTACTGCACAGTAAGGACTTAATCCTTCATATATATATATGAGAGAGTATTAAAGGAATACAGTTGTAAATTCAAGATAACAGAGATGCCTTAATTTACTGTATAAACACACATTTTTCCTGTCTTTAAGAATGAACTGAAAAATAGCACTAAAATATTGCCTAATGTTCTCTGGGAAAGTATTGAAGAGTGTATATGCAGTGTGTGGCTGGTGGGATATACTGCATCAGGAGTTCAGCAAGGTACACAGTGATAAACCATTTTAGGATTTAAACCTCATAAACAGGACATTATAGTCAACACGGAGCTCAATAGGCAGCCTGTGTAGCTTTAATAGAGCTGGGGAAATGTACTGTACTGACTTCCTGCTGCGTTCTGAACTAGCTGAGGCTTTTGGCTATGTTTCTCAGATGACAATATGCAGCTTTAGAGATCCATGGAAATGAAAAGATAAACCGGCAACTAGAGTTACACCAAGGTCCTTTACGGTGGCTTTTGGTTTCACAGAATAATCATCAAGCTCTTCTCTTACTGCGAGCAAACATCAGTATTTCTGTTTTATCAAATTTCGGTGAAAGAAGTTTCTATTCATCGGAACCTTTATGTCATTTAAACAGTCTTCCATCTGATGTGCTAGTGAATCTGGCTGGACTGACTAATGTAATTGTGTATCACAGTTTAGAAGTGAAAGCCAACATTATGTTTAATGGTTGTGAATTTCCAAAGGGCTGAATATAAAGGGAATATAAAAGGGGGCCTAAAACACAGCCTAGAGGCTCACCATATTGCACTTTTTGTAAGTGTGTGTGGTAGAATGATTAGTGATGCAGCCCAAAGAAGGTCTGCCTGTACGCAAGGAGAGTAATTCATCCTGATATGGGTAAATGGACATTAAAGGTGTTCTTCAGCTCTATTGCTATTGTGCTAATTGCTCTCTCAGTAGCCCTGTTTAGGATATACAGTAAATTGCACAATATTGGACCCAGCTCGTTCTAGCCTGGTTTGTGTAGCTCTTGCTTTGCATTGCAGCAAATAATGTAGAAAGTGCTGTCAACCTGAAAGGAGGGATGGTACAGAGACTACACAAAAGCTGTAAGCAGCATTTACCTGTATCTCTGGTTTTCAACTATGTCATCTGGCTTAATGTTATATTTACAATTAATTAAGCAGAACAGTAAAAAAAAAAGCTATATCATGGTGTCTGATTTTCGCACACATGCAGAATTTCTACTCTGATTGAATTTTGTGCAAACGAATATCTAGAATGTTTGAAATCCCATCATTTTAATAAATCTAAAACAAAATACAAATAAAATAAAATACCTTATACCACTGCGCTTGATTCTGATTGGATTCTGAAGGCGTTGATTAATTTTCTGAAGTAACAACTGATATGAGCACTTGTATGATGGAAGCTCATACAATATAAACACATTGTGAAAATGTGTAATTTTTGAAATGTTGAAGTTTTCCCATATGAGGATTTTTGGAAGGAGTCTCCAGTGCCAGTAACACTCAGAGGTAAAGCTGTAACTTTGAGTTTTATGGGTGGCAGGCTTTGCAGTTTCTCAGTAACATGACAAGCTGGATTCTTTGCCTTATTAATTTAAGAGTGAGAAAGGAGAGGGTAAGGGTAAGGTAAGGGAACGACTGTTTGCGCTGTTGTAATGTAAGTAATTACAGGAACTAACGTGTTTTGTGGATGTTCCCCAACAATAAAACTAACTATAAATGAATAAAAGGTATTACTTCTCATTATTTAATAAATAAACAATATTATTAGCAAATAATTATTAGCAAATTGCTGTGGTTTAAGTGGAATTACGCACTGCAGATGTGCTGTTATTGGAAAATAAAAAACTTTGTGGCAGGCTGTATCACATCAACAGCATTGCATGGCGTTTTTAGTTTATGTTATTTTATTTTTTAAGTTTTTTTCCTATAACAGCACACTCCATTCAGGGCTATGTGTTAAAATAACATGGGAAAAATGTGTTAAAATAATGCTGTACAGCATCACCATACAGTATTTTTAAAAGCAAACACCCCAGAATTTTATCCAGAATGATTCACGAGTGAAAGAGAATCCGAGCAGAAAGTTGTTAAATGAGTTGGCAGAGATGGAAGTGCTGCAGAATGACGTTTCCAGCAGCTGAGCAAACACAAAAGACAGATAATTGTAGGAACAACAAAGAGAGACAAAGCTAATTTTTTTTAGTTACTGATGCTAACACTAGTCACACACACACACACACACACACACACAGGAAGAGTGCAGATTTGTCTGTATTCATATTCAAGTGCAGTGTTGTTCAGGTTGATGAAATAGCTTGCTACACAATAGGGAGCCAGTATATGGATTAAAGACCTGTGTTTTGTGTTTTTGTACATAAGGATGCAGTTCAGTGTTTCAGCACTTGGTGGTGTTGCAACATTAGCAGACAAAATACTAACACAGGTCCTTATTGTTGAGAGCCGGCCCACACTGGGGATCAAATTCAGTTCATTTCAATCAAGATAGCTTTATTTATTTATTTATTTATTTATTTATTTATTAATTATTTTACCAACACTGACCATATTCTGAAGTAATAATACAAAACTGGAGGTGCATTTATACAAACAGTAATAGAGTGAATAGAATAATCCCATAATGGCAAATGGGAAAGTGTCAGCTAACAGGCCAGTAAGACGTTACTGAACTATCAGCACATTAGTAAACTGAGGAAAATGTGGGTCTGAGAGTGAAAATGGGGTGAGAGAGTTTCATCACAGACTAGGATTAGATTAAGTGATTAAGAGCAGAAGGTTGTGAGTTTAAATCTAATGACTGCCTCAGAGCCATGGGCTCTCAAGTAAGGCCCTTTACCCTCAACTGCTTGTGTACATGTACAAGTTGCTTAAATACATCAATAAAAAAAATAAAAATAAAAATAAAGTGATCCATCTTCCCAATAAATGTGTAAATGTTTATATTTAAATGTTAATGACATATTGTTTTTTTAATTTTATTTTAATTTTATTTACTGTTAATATTTATTTATTTAGGATTAAGTTGTAATTAATTAATTAATTAATTGTTTAATTAATGACTCAAATAATTGATTAATTAATTAATTTTTTACAAAGCAAGAATTACTAAATTTCATTTAATCCAAACCACACCCTAAGTCTAAAAAATGATAGAACTCCAAGGATACTCATTTCCAAAAGAAATCTTTTGGAGAAATTATGGATATTTTGTTGTCCAAGTAATAAAGACTCAATAAACTAAGGTTTTAAATCTGTTTTATGGACATTTCCTTTATTTCCTGCACTGATGCAACCTTTCCAATGCATATCACAGAATATTTCTCCTTTGTCTGTATTATTTTGAAAAAAAAAAAAAGGAAAAGACCTGTCCCCTGACTGATCCGACTCACCAATCAGTTCTTTTGGAAGTCTTTAATTATGAACTGCTTTCCAGGAATGTAAATTTCTAGACAGACATAGACGGTCAGTGACATTGCTATAGAGTTGGCATGTCCTGGTGTCTACATTTTAAGCACATGACAAATGACAGCATTTTAAGATGTAGCTGTCTTGCCTAGCACACTCAGGCGTAAGGATGATATCTTTGTGTGTTGGGTATTGTAGTATGTTGCGTATCTTATTAGATGCATATTTTATGTACTTACATATACAATTTTTTCTTAAGGAAAAAAATAACATTGCTGTGTGTGTGTCTTGACAGGTTAGCAGTATGGGAGCTGCTGCTTTACCTTCGGAGTCTCCCATTACTGCAAAGGACGTGTCTGTGGCCTTCTGTTCCATTGCCGAGATCTTCTTCACTGACCTTTGGTAATTCTTGTTTTTTTTTTTTTCCCTTTTTTCACATGACCAATTAAGTCCTTGTCTTATAACCACCATACCCCCTGCCTGCCATATCCTCTCACACACTCATATACATTATCAGTTGTCATATATACAGTACTGTGCGAAAGTCTAAGGCACTCTATTTTTTTTATAGATTTTTATTTTATGACTTCTACATTATCGAGTCAGTACAGAAATGTTTTAGATTTCCAAACATTAGTTTTCCAGCACAAAATTAAATGTTACAGAAAACTGTTTGTATGTCAGTAAAGAAAGCAGCATATTACATAAGAGATCACTTTTCAGGCAAAAAAACATAATGAAGGCTGCTGGGTAAAAATTAGAAGCATGTGACAGTCAATGTCTCCAGAAGAACTGTGGCTGCTTCTGCAAGATGCTCAGTAACACTTACAGCTCATTTCCTTATAAAACTGCACAAATTGTACCTGAGACTACTATTTTTTTTAAAGCAAAGGATTGTCACACCAAATATTGACGTTGTTTTATTTATTACTGTTTACTACTCTTTATAGTATTTTTTAAAATGTAGAAACATTTAATTTTTGAAGGCATCTTTGCTCTACAGCATTTCCTTGCATGTGCCTAAGACTTTTGCACAGTACTGTGTATATAAGATCCAATTCTCTGAAAGTCTTCTGTGAATGGTGGATTGTGATCCCTTCACCCCTGCCCTATGGAGGATGATGGTGATGTCACTGACTGTTTTTGGGTTTTTCGTCACAGTTTTCACAATGTTCGTCATCAACTGCTGTTGTTTTCCCTTGGTCGACTTATTTGATGTCTGGCTGTTAATAAAACAGTGGTTTCTTTCTTCTTCAGGACATTCCAAATTGTTGTATTGGCTATGCCTCTATAACCTCTTTTCTCAGCTTCAAAATGGCTTGCTTTTCTCCCATAGACAGCTCTCTGGTCTTCATTTTGGTTTATCCTTTTGAACAACAAATGCAGTCTTCACAGGCGAAACCCAGGGCTCAAACCAAGAGTAGACAATTAGAGCTATTCATCAGAGCTGTTCAAAGGGCACACCTGGGCAACAAGAAACACTTATCATGTTCCAATATTTTTGATCACTTGAAAAATGGGAAAAATTTGTTCAAACAAAAGGTGCCGTTTTCTAAGTCTGGATGTAAATATCCGAAAATGAAAGCTGAAATTCTGACATCTCATATTCATCTTTTGATCTCAAACCTGAATTTCTTCAATGTATAGCAAAAACAAAAGAACTGACCTTACCATTCCAATACTTTCAGAGGACACTGTATACAGTATAAACAGTGACACAGTATATAAACAGTAACCAGTGCAGTAAATGTATTTTGATGATATTTTGACCTCAAACATGCAAGGACATTGTATGGTTTTATTTAAGTGCCTTTTTCCCCCAAACATATTTCAACACAGAACAAACAACACTGGTTTCACAATTATTAGCACCCTTATCCTTGAGAGAATAACAGCACAAGTATTTTCCTATAATGTCTAACAAGAATGGAGACACTTGTAGAAGGAACTAGTCTGAAGTACCCTGATACTGTCAACCAGGTTCATCTTCTCAAAATCCCCTGAACCAGTAGCCACAAAACAGCCCGAGAAATATCAATGATCCCTCTCTATTTTTTAAAATGGGTATCAGGTGCTTGTCAAATTTGAAAATAATAGCTCATTCAAATATTGTTCATTCATGGGATTATTTTAAAAACATGACTCACAGTGCAAATGTAACAGTTTTTGCATTGTTTTATTGATAAAATGTTGTGTAAAGTTAAAAAATACTCAGTACATTAAGAAGAACACGTTAAGACCTATGCGCCAGTGTGAAATTATGCGCATGGACCTTCTTGAAGGCTGAGGAAAAATGACTTTGTGTATGAGAAACAGGTCTTTTCAAGAAAACATATTGTAAGTAACTGACAGTATCCCAGGAAACAGTGGGCCTCATTTATTAAGCTGGATACAAACAAATTTATTCGGAAATTGTTCACAGGAGCATTTACACAAGACATTTGGTATTCATGAAAATCCTGTTAAAAAGTGTTTGTATCCTATGAGAGTTTCTGAGTTTGTGGAAATTTACATGAAAGGAGACTTACTAATATAAACCTCGACTGGCTTCAGGTCATATAATTGGCAATGTGTGGCGATGCTGCTACATGCTACTCAATAACGTATAGATATATTTTGTAATTGCTTTAGACAAAGCTAAAAATGACTTCCACTTTTGTCTCTGAGAAATTCCTTTTCACACAGTTTAGTTGTCATTTTGCTCAGCTCACTGTGTGCTTTGCCTTTTATGGAGTTTTGTGGGCGTCACTAAATGCAAAAGAGCTTGTCGCGAACGTGCTTTGCACATTATGGGCGATTGTCATTCATCAATATATGCTATTTTGATATATGCTATATGCTTGTGAGTACGAGCATTAATATATGCTTGTGAGTACGAAATAAATCATTGTTACCGAAACCTTGGCCTACGTTTGCCTTTGAAAACATTTACACAACAAGCTTTCAGTGATGTATTGTACGATTCCTATGACATCTAAAACCCCAAATTTTAGCTTGTAGTACTTAGTGTAGCTATATTTCAAAGCTGAATCATCATAAACTTCATGCTCTTCCTTATAGTGAATGAAAAAAGAAAATGGGGCAGTATTCGTTTAAAGCGAGCTCTAAGGGAAATATACTACAGCAGTTTGGATAAAAGCGTCTTTAACACTTTAATTTGATTGAAGAAACTTGTTAAATAGCTCTTAACATCTTAAAAGGTGGTATTTATTTTTAAAAGGCTGGAATCCCTGTGAAATAATGCTCAGTAAATCCTGGAATGCAGCATAGTTTAGATGAGCTTAAATGTTCAGGTGGTAGTTTGAAACTTTTATGCAAGAGAAAAGAATCCTAGATGTTCTCAAGCTACCTGGAAGCAGTGTTGTGTAACTGTATTAATGTGTAAATGTTTTTTTTTTTTTTGGTCAGTATGGAGGAGGGAGCAGCCGAGCGGTGTAAGGAGGCTATTGAGAAAGCGCTGCACTATGACCAGAGCAACCCCGAAGCTCTGCAGTTAATGGCTAGCTACCTCTTCAGCATTGAGAAACCTGAGGTACACTCTCATCTCTATACAAGAAACCATCCTGTCGTCTTTGTTGTGTCCTCACACACCACCCACGAAGCATGTATTTAATTCACTCCACCAGAGGCTTTAGAAGTGAACTGAATCCATCAGCTGTGTTGTTGATGTTCTATACATTTTTCTCGTCTGCGCACTTTGATAGGTTTGTTATATAACGTTGCTTAGGCTGGTCTTCAGTAATTTGGTGGGGAATTTTAATTATGAACTTAACCAGCAGCCAGAACTTAGCAGCTCTGAGAAACAAGTGCAAGAAACAGAAAGATTGCCAGGAGAGTGCAACTCAGGTCATTAAACACTTTAATTGAGAGTGTGCCCATATAACGAATTTCCTTCTTCCCTGAGGTGAAAACGTTGCACTGTAATTCAGACTTCAACCACTAGGTGGCAAACTGGTATAAGCTTTTCGATCCAGTTTCATCCGGACTGCTTGTTGCAGGTCAGACAAGATATTAAAGTTCACAAGATGGCCATTTTTGTAATGATCCAGATTTAACTGCATTATTACAAAGCAGGGGTTCATCTGATTTTACATCTGATTTTATGCATTACGTGATCTGAGTTAATGCTGCAGCGCTTTCTCTTCGTGCATCTCGCTCTCTTCTGCTCGCCTTGAGAAGCTCTTCCAGAACTAAAAGACACTATAATATAATAAGAAAACGGATGCAAACAGCACTGTTTTTTTTTTCCAGGAGGGCCGTGACTACCTGATAAAGAGTGTGTCGTCATGGTTACCGAGTCGACAGAAGGAGGAAGAGTCTTCAGCAAGCTCAGAGCAACCTGATGAAGATGACGAGGAAAGAGTGCAGGTGCGCGTGTGTGTGTGTGTGTGTGTGTGTGAGAGAGAGAGAAAGAGTGAGAGAGAGTGAGTGCATATGATGTTGTCTCTCATGAAAGAACCATTATGTGTCATTAACCGTGAAACAGCAACTGCTATTCTATTCTATGCTATTCTATTCTATTAGTGCCGTATCTGTAACAATAACAGCAATAACAATAACATCATACATATGGTTGTGTTTAACATGCAACATTTACAGTATTTGTCTTTTCTGTCGACTTTATGACACTTTTCTAATAATGCACTCATGCAGCTGTTTATCAATTACTTTTCTGTTTGCCTTTAAACTGTAAAGAATAGGGAACATATAGCACATGTAATAACTTAAACATCTAAAATATTTCTGAAATGTACAAACAATTTACTTTTTAATGATTGGTTGCATTTTTACAGCTTATTAACTTATAAAAAAAAGAGAGGAACAACTGTTTATACCGGCAATATAATGCAAGTGATTACAGGATCTAAGTTGTTTTGTGGAGGTTCCACAATATTAAATGTAACTATAAATGGATAAATTGTTTGATGTTAAATTCTTTACATGTATTTATAGACAGTTGCAGTCATTGGCAAATTGAGGAATAAAACACGCACTACATGTCACGTTGTGGTGCATCACTCTGCCGTCCAAGTAACGTATTCCTTACATAAACACAGCATTACAGCAATAAATATATAAATAAATCATTAGTACAATTCTAGACTAAGTACTAAGATTTGTCATGTACAGCAGATTTTAATGTGAGTGGTCAAGTTACTGCATGACTAGATATTACTGTGCTACACAAGAAAGCATAATTACAAATCCATCAAGTTAATCCATCATAACCTTTTACAAGGAATGATTCAAATATGATGATGCAGTGATCTGATTAGATTAGGAAACTAATTAGGGAATGAGTGCTCTGTTTTCCTGTCCGATATGTTTATATGGAGATGTATGATTGCAATATTATTAATCATGATCATTTCAAATAATCAAGATCAGCTCAAATGCTGGTGAATAGGTGCCTATGTAATGATTGTGACAGAGATTTTATTCCTGGTTGCACTTTAATTTGTTAGATAAAGAACTGGGGCATGGGCTATAGGAAAACAATGACTGACAGGGTGGTGTGGTGCATTACCACCTCAAAGTGGATTATTTTCCAATAACAGCATGTTTTATTCCTCTTGCATCACAGTGATTTGCCAACAATTACTATTTTTCATTTATTCATGAACAACACTTTGTGCTCTTTTAAATGTTTGTAGTCACTTTATTGTCATGGAATGTTGGTGAGACAAGTAAGTTCCTGTTATCGCTTATATTATAGCAGTTATAAACAGTTATTCCATCACTAGCCTGTCTTTTCTCTCTTGAAATTAATAAGACACAGCTTGTAATGTTACCAAAAAACTGGAAAGTTCTTTAGCTGTACAGGTCTGACAATTCAAACATGATTTCCCAAATTGTACAGTTCCTGCCTATGTAAAAGTGTGATGGTAAGAGTTGATTGTGTAGGAAGTTCCAATGCATGCAACATGTGACATGATGACATGCCCGTGTAACTCTTTAGAGGCGGATACGATTAAGATGTTTCTTTAGGAATGAGGAAAGTGTGGTGAAACACAAAACATACTGCTCAAGAGATTTCGTGGTGTGTGTTTGAGTTTGGTTCCTAAGTGTGTGAGAGTTTGATTGAGGGACTTCTTTGACCCCTGTTCCATTGGCCATACTAAAAGCAGTGCTGCATGAAGCTTCCTCGAACTTTGAAATGAGTTCTTGGATGGAGAAAGCTAGTGGGAGTTAGAGAGACTAATCCTTTCATTTCGCTCTCAGTCGCACTGGGCTGCAAGGCAGACATGCACACACACACACACACACACACACACACACACACACAGACCCTGTAACATCCCTCTTTGTAACTTGAAATCCAGGCATTTTACTCAAAGCTAGCAAATATTATGCTCTTTCAAAAAGAATTTCTCCGCTTGTCTTTATACAAATTCTACCCTGAAATTAATCAGAGGAAATTAATAAAAGCCATGATTTTATTTCTGTATTTGCTTTTTGTTTGGATCATTTTCTGTTGTTTGATTTAATAGCTGCAAGCATAATGCGATGGCAAATTAAACAGCATTCTTTCATGTTCTGCTTGTTTCCTGTGAAAAGCAAAATGAACAGGATGTAAAAGCCACAGTGTAATTGGGATCAGATTTGGTTCAATGCCGTCATGATGAAAATCTAATGTGGTAGCACTCTTGCATTGAGGTACACACACACACACACGATGAGATGGGAGGCCAGAGTGGTTAATGAGTAGACGAAGTTGAAAAGGCGAGAAAGGCGCAGACAGCAGGGAACAGTGCAGTCAGCAGAAAAGAAGACAAGGCTCTGATGAAGTGCTAATGAGCCAAGAGGTTCAGAAAACACTCGTCGAAGTGCTGCACATAAAAGAGCATCTTACATTTGCATCTCGCTCATCAAGCTCCGACTACCTAAGAGCGTAACAGCATGCATAATATCAGGGTAGCTCTTCATTCACTCACAGTGCGGATGGTACCTCTTGACTCCAGGGACAACAATAGTAATTAAGGATGCACTAGAATTTTGGCAACTGAAATATGTTCACCTAAAAGCAGACAAAAATGACAGTTTGGGGTTGTGGCCAATAAAACAAAACAGACAGACAGATAGACAGCTCAGTCTTGTGGACATTAAATTATTTTTTCATTAACTCATAATTATATAGTTAGGCATTGATTATATAAAATGCTAATGAATACTATTACTACTACTACTACTACTACTACTATTACTGCTACTATTACTGCTGCTACTATTATTAATACTACTAGTGCTATTGCTACTAATGGTACTACTATCATTATTACTACTTGTCGCGTATTCCCCTTTTCAGCGTGCGCTTCAGCTCTCAACCCGCATCGTGGCTGTCAGCGTGAACGGCACTGCTTCCCTTCCAGTTTTTTGTGTTCTATGTTATTTTATATATATATATAGCCATGTGCCTTGTGTTTTGGCTCACCACCCCTGTCTTGTCATTGGTTTAGCTTCCTAATATGTCGTGATTGTTTTCACCTCTTTTGTATTCGTACTTGATTAATTTGTGCATTTAAGCCCTAATGTTTCATTGTTCCAGTGCGAAGTCTCGTTCAGTTAATGTCCATTTCGACGCCTTGTTTCTTGCCTGGTTGTCCTGGTTATCTTTGCATGTTTGTTTTGACTTCTTGGTTTTTGACCCACGCTTGTCTCTCCAGTTTTGAATAGCAGTTTGTTTCTGCCTGCCTGTGTTTTGACTTCTGCCATGTACTTTGACTAATCGATTGTGGCCTAAAAAAACATCTCGCGCATTTGCGTCCTGCCTCTTCGACTCTAACCCCCATGTTACACTACTATTACTGCTGCTACTACTAGTACTATTATTACCAATGGTACTAATACTAATATTACTATTATTGTTACTATTTCTATTACTACTGTTATTACTACTAATGGCACTATTACTACTAATAATTTTATTACTGTTACTATTATCACTAGTAGTACTTCTCTTACTACTAGTAATAATACTAACTACTACTACTATTATGACTACTGCTACAACTACTAGTAATACTAATAATACTATTATTACTATCACTGCTATTACTACTACTACAACGATAACTTCTGCTTCTACTACTGATGCTATTACATCTACTATTCAATATCACATCATAATTTTATGCTAATACTACTACTACTATTACTACTACTTCTATTACTACTAATATTACAACTCCTCCTCATACTACTACTACTATTAATACCTGGATTTCTGTAAATCTTCTTTGTGAAAATGTACATTGTTATCCAAAAAAAATAAAAATGAAATGCAGCACTTCATTTTTCTTTTTTTCAGTTGTTCTTTTCCCTCGAGTGTGTTCTGAGTTTTGGTTTTGGCCAAGAATTTTCATTTCATTGCATCACTAATAGCAAATTGTCAGTGTGTGTGTGTGTGTGTGTGCTGGATCCTGAGGTTTCAGCATTATTTTACATTGTTTCAGCATTATGTATGCATAAAGTTGCTGTAAGCCAAACAGAGAATTTTGCCCATAACATATTCAACTTTATTTTTTTTCCCCAGAGTAATATCCCACCATATGAATCCCGAATTACAACAGCCAAACTACTGATAGAAGTTGAGGAATTTGAGGTAAGATGGTACTACGTTGTTTCACTCTTGCATTAAAATTTAATTTGGTACATTACATTACTAATATGAGCAAAACTGAGCAAATAAAATTGTGATATTAAAATTTTGAGCTCAAATGTATACTTTGACAGTCATCTTGGTATAAAAAATAATTTCTTGTTGGAGTATTGTTATTGTTTTTACATTTTGCCCTCATTCTCCCACACAAAGATAGATGTTTAACTGGATTCAGGGATCTGCTGCGCATAACAGCAGATGAATTTTATTTCCTCTTAGACTCTCACAGGCTGTTTTTCACTGCTCTTCTTGCTACTAGTTGCAAAGGGGTTCACACTATGTGATCACTATGTAATCACAGAGAAAATCAAACATGCTTGAAAATTTGGTTAGTGGGGGTTGCTGCTGAGCCCCAAAATTATTTGGCAACTGGGAAATTGCGACTAAAATCAATTAGTGTGCACTAGACTTTAGTGTCTGTGATAAGGTGCAAATATACTTCACTTTCACCACATGTACATGCACACATGCAGCTGCTCCGCGAGCGGCATTGTTCACATACTTGCTTGCGTATCTTGTGTACATGTGAAGGATTAAAAGTGGTGTCCATTAGGTGGCACTGATGAACTTTGTTTCTCTTTAAAATTTTCATTTGGTTGTTGTGATTGTTGTTATGATCTGTGTCTGAAGTAGAAAACCCTTACTATATCCTCAAAAATATTTACTAATTTAGGAAATCAAGAAGACTAGTACTCAAAGCAGACCTTTCTGTAGGTTTAAAGAGATTTATAAAATTCAAACACTTATTGTAATAAGAAAAAGGTAGTACTCAATAACAGTCTAGAGTAGTACATAATATGAGATTTGAGATAGATAGATGTTAGTTTGTTTATGCAGTTGGGGTCACAAGGTACGTTGATGTTACACAACGAGGACGCTTTGTGTTCATTCATGGCATCTTTCATATGCGTACACATTGTTAACAGCAAGTATAAATCAGCCTATAGGGTGAGTTACCCTACTGAAACTTACTGCTGGTGATGTCGATTACATGTAGATCTGTTAACACTCAACAGCGCCACTCCAAGGCTTTAGGTTTTAGTGTTTGTGTGTCGTTTTTAAAAAATTTGTTCTGGATGATTAAATCATTAATCACAATGTTTTTAAAGGTAAAACGCGAGTGCGGAAAAATCATTATCTTAATCCATCACCATATTTTACAGTGGATATCCTTATGTACAGTACATTCTTTTCAGTAGATATCCTTATGTTCAGTACCTTCATGAGTTTGCATGTTCTTCCTGTGCTTCGGGGGTTTCCTCTGAGTACTCCGGTTTCCTGCGCCAGTCCAAAGACATACGTTGTAAGCTGATTGGCATTTCTAAATTGCCCGTAGTATGTGAATGTGTGTGCAATTGTCCAGGGTGTCCCCCGCCTTATGCCCCAAGTTCCCTGGGATAGGCTCGAGGCTTCCCTGCGACCCTGTGTAGGATAAGCGGTACAGAGAATGGATGGATGGATGGAGGGATAGATGAAGTTCAGCTGCTATACTTCTTGTCATGGTATTGGTGCCTAATAGTTGATTTTGAAATCTGACAACCCCAAGAGTCAACTAAAAATGTCCAATTCTAAATCTGTGAAACTCTTGTGTTCATTGCATTCTTCTTTGCCTCTGACATCATCCTGCTCACCGTGTTCTTGTGGTGGCTCTATTTGGAGAGGAAATTTGAATCATAGTGTATTAAGTGACAGTATGAATAGGATCAATAAAGCACCAGTTTATGTCATTTATCCATGTTGTATTCATGTGTAGAAACATCCATCTGGTACATGCACTGTCCTTTAGTAATAAAGGTAGAGGTTGGAAATGTTCTGGAGTAGTACACAAACTTTATTTTCAACCACATCTAACTTCTGTTCATGTTTTTCAGTGCTGGTTTGACTGGTGCTTTTTATGCAATGCCATTAGCTGTCTTTTTATAGCTATGTTTCATGATCTCACACAGCTCTTTTGTCTAGTAACCTGGAATAACAGTGAGTGTGTGTGTGTAGGTGAATAAATATATGAATGGATGGGTTGATATATGTATGTATATGTGTGTGTGTGTGTATATATATATACTGTGTGTGTATATATATATATATATATATATATATATATATATATATATATATATATATATATATATATATATATATATAATATGTATATATATGTGTGTATATATATATATATATATGTATATAATGTGTATATATATACATACCCACTGGCGTGGGTACGTATATATGGGAATACGTGTAGTCCTTTTTCTACTAAGACTAATAAGTCTTGTAGAATAGATTTGAAACATTCTAGTGTTGTTTCTTAAAATGTTTTATTAGTAAGAATAATAACTAGACATAATTATTCTGACTAGTAAAACAATTCTACTGTCAGCCAGCTGTGTGTAGTAGTGCAGTAGCCGGTGTGATTAAGAGTAAACTGCTGATGCTGTAAGCAGCCACGTTGATATGACATCATGTGCCGAACTCATAGTTGAGGAGATTTTCCCAACTTTCTGAGTAGGAGTTTTGAGTTGAGGGGGCCTTTTTTTTTTATTTATTTTTTTTTTTTTAAAAAAGATTTATTTATTTATTTATTTATTTTACAAAGCTCTGAGCATATTCACAATATACTCAAACTGAAAATCCTTTTAACACACTCAGTACTGTGTGAGGAGGATGGTCTGGTTCCTCTCAAGGTTTCTTCATCGTGTCATCTCAGGGAGTTTTTCCTCACACCTGCCACCTCTGGCTTGCTCATTAGGGATTTATATCTACATCCAGATCTCTGTAAAGCTGATTCGTGACAAAGTCTATGGTTAAAATAGCTACACAATTAAAATAAAATTGAACTTTCCACCAGGTGATGGGTCATTAAGCCAAAACATTTGGGAAGCCTTTTGTTAGGTGACTAAAAGTGGAAAACAGGATTTTCAAAAATGATTTTTGCCTTTGATTATGTGAATGCTATTCATATTTAAATAGTATTGTGAAAGTAGTGTTGATAGCTCTAGTGGGTAGGAGTTTAAAAGGCACTTTAAAAGTTGCCAAAGCCACTTTCTATTATGTGTGATGGCTAAAGAGGTTTGTTACTAAATTCCTTGTATGAGTGTTTGCTTCACTAAGTGTTTTTTTTTTTTTCATAAAGCATTTTTCTCTCTTTTCGCCATGGGAAGGTTGCGTTTGAATAATTCAGGAATTGTATTTTGCTCCGCACTTGACCTTTACTGTGTGTGTGTGTGTGTGTATGTGTGTGTGTGAATGAGTGACTCCTGTGAGCATATAATGAACTGTGAAAATCTTGAACAGATCCCACTGAGAAAGGTATAGAATGGTATATAGAATAGAAAAAAATAATAAAAAAAAGACAGTGTGAAAAAGGGGATGGAATTGAATGATGGCTGTGGGAGGTTTAAAAAATAAATGAGGAATCTAAGTTTTTCCGCACAAATAAGAATTGGGAAGAACTTGAAAGGGGTTGTTCTTTTCATTCTTTCTTCTGTTTTGTATCTCCATCCCAGTGGAGAAGCGTGTTTGTGAATGCAGCATGACTCGAAAGCTGTTAGATGTCTCAGCATGGCTGAAAGCTCTTTGCGCCATAGGGAGGCATTAATATTAATACCAGTCACCTGGCAGCCTGGCAGAGCTGCACTGAAGGTCATGAGGTCATCGCTTTGATAGCCAGTGCTTAGACAGAAGCCAAGCTCCTGCTCAGCATGAAACATTTTGATTGGTCTTTTGAGAAAAGGAAAGAAAGTTGAAGAGCAAGCGAGAGAAGAAGATGGTCTGATAACCAAGCAGCTGTATGACTTAAATTTCATATTTGCATTGATTCATTTGGCAGGTAGTTTTATTCAAATCGACAATCAAGAGAAGTAGAATCCAATCCAAGCATAGAGCTTGCAAGTGTTGCAAGACTAATTTTCAGCAATTGACCAGAAACCAGTGCAGGATTTATGTACAATGAAATGAGAGAGCCACTAATGGGTTTTGACAAAAATACTAGTACACTAGTCAAGAAACACATAATCCAACTACACTTTCAACTAGAAAGTCGGTACCTTGGAGAAGATCAGCAACAAATTACAGTAGCAGAGTCTCATCAACGGGTAAGAGCACAGTAAAAGATAACTCACGTAGATAGACATATACTGCAAATGCTGGTTAACTTCATAATGTTCTTCATAAATTACGTACCAAAATTTGCTGTACAGTACACTCTCAGTGCCGGTCCCAAGCCCGGAAAATGGCGAGGGTTTCATCAGGAAAGGCATCCGGCATAAAACTTTTGCCAGATTCAAAATATGCGGATGGGTGATCTGAACGGGAGCAGCAGAAAGAGGAAAAAAAAAAAAAATTCTAGGAGCAGTGGTGGATAAAGTAATGAGAAATTATACTAAAGTGAAAGCATACATAACGTGTCAAAACCTTTCTTAAAAATCGAAGTTTCCAGCCAAAAAATGTACTGAAGTGAAAGAAAAATATGCTACTTATCTTATTTAACTATCTAAAACTCTTAGATAAGTACTGTTTGCAATATTTGCCACTAGCTAGAATTTGACTTGCTGCCTAGCCAATTATGTTAGCAACAGAAATCAATGCTAGTCTAACATGGCATTAGCAAAGAAAACAGGCTAACTTGGTTAAATATATCCAGTTAATGTTAGCAAATTAGTACAATTTAACATGCTTTTTCGAATTAGTTATAGGAGACACCTCATTTTGTATGAGTATTTGCTTACTCCAGCACATTGAAATGTTTTACTGAGGTAGCTTGACTCAACTTGAAGTGCAGTGGCTTATCTGTATTCAGATGCACATGAATAGCTATAGCGCTAACTACATTGTGTAGCACGAGAAGGTCATGGCCAGTGACAAATTGGCACGATTCTTAATAGTTTACATTGATGAATTTAATTGGTAAATCGAAATAATTGGATGCTAAGCTGAAAAGATTGGATGCTAAACTGATCCCATTCTATTGAGGTATAGCATACAGTCATTGGCTGGATGAGAGAAGAAGAGACCTTTGAGATTTGTAACCAGTATTTTAAAGGTCATATTAAAAATTAAAATTAAGTAATTAAAAGTAAGTGTTTTTTTCCTGGAAAATGTGATTAAGTAAGAGTATTAAGCACTAAGATACTCAGGTAAAGTATAAATACAACAAAGTAACACTAGGTATTAGGGGTGTAACAATACACTCTAGTTACTATTCGATTCTCTATACTGGCATCATGACTCAATTCAATTTGATTCCCAGAATATTTTGAACAAAATATTAATGAAGAAAAATTATGGCTGAAAAGACTCCTTTTTTTTTATTTCTGAATCATAAACAAGTCAAAACAATGTGCGTTTGTCTATAAAACGAGACCAATCAGAAATTGCTACCAACAGAGGTTTAATACTGTAAACACAATGTACTACAGGTTCACCATATCTTAAATTTAAATAAATAAATGTATAAATTCTCTCACTTGGGGAAAATGATCATTTGAAACATAATGAGCTCTGCAAAAAAATAGAGCTCCAAAGTCGGCTAAAATCGTCGAATTCCGCCACCTCTTTCGTGGGCGCTGTAGACTGCAGAGGCACGGGGCCGGTGTTGTTTGAAAGCTACTGAAGAGCTATTTTTAATGGTTATATCATGGTTGTGTAACCATATAACCTATAATGCGTATCAGTGATCCGGAGCTATCGGTCAGCACGCTCTCTATATATTTGAACTCTTTTGGGTTCTCAGATTTCTCAGCATGCTCTCTATATATTTTAACTCTATCGGTTGCTCAGCTAGATGCATCGGATGCATTAATGATGGATTCGATGCATAATTAATAGAATGCTGATTTCCATGATGTGAATCACACATTACCATGATGCACATCGTCCAATTTTTGCATCTCGATGCATCATATAACGATGCATCATTACACCCCTTTTAAGTATAGAAACAAAGTACGATTAGTCAAGCATTTTGCAATATTTCTGGGACAATATGTCATCCAATAAAAGTAGTTATCATGACAGGCCTAGCTTTTTACCTGCTTCCAATATGTTAACTTTGAGAACTGACTGCGCTTGCTGCCTAATACAGTATATCCCATCCCTCGACAGGTGCCGGTGTAACGAGATAATCAATGTTCTTCACTTCACCTGTCAGTGGTTTTAGTGTTAAGGCTGATCGGTTATAAGTGTGGCGGTCTGGGAAAACCTATCATATGTCATTCAGTGAGTTCTGGAAAAACTAGCAAAAAAAAAGACAATAAATTGGCCATTGACCAATATTAATATACAAATAATATACTTTGATATCTCTTCTATAGAAAACATAAATATATTTTACAAAAATGTACAAATATTTCTATTTAGTTTATTTTCTAACCTCACTTTCTGCCTAAAAAGATCATGTTGTATAAGAAGCCAGTTTAACAAACACAGTAGTAAATGTAGTCAGTCCACCTAAAAACGTCTAAAATCTTGCTAGCTAAGTGTGCTTTTTGTCGCACAGTGAATGTCAGGCTTTAATTGTTGTTGGATAGCTATCGTTTCTACACAACATTGCACTGCCATGATATCCAGTGGTGATATTATATCTACATTGTGATAAATTATGACATAATACACTTTTCTGATATATCACAGATATTATGATATCTTTTTCTTTCAATGTGTTTTTTTTTTTTTTTTCAATAATTACAAACTGAACAGCTGAAGTTAAAATATTTTACCAATTTTTAAAATTGTAAAATGTTAAAAGTCTTTTTTTGGTAAACAATTTATTTTTGTAGACATTAAATAAACGTCAAAACAAACAGGTTTCTTAGCAAACTTATGTATACAAAATATACTGTATACTGTAGAAATATCTTTGAAAGTTATGATATTGTATTTTTGTCATAGCGCTTGCATCTAGTTGCCAATAATTAGCCATTTTTGTACACATTTAAATAATGACCCTAATATTTGAATAGTTGGATGCTCATAAAATAAATCTGTGGAATTTATTTTAAAGTTAAATGGGAAGCAAAAAGCTTCCTATTTGCACAAGTTAAGGTTATGTGATGGGAAACCGATACACACATTCAGCCAGGATAGGGGTAAGTCTGGGTTCGGATTTGTTTTCAAGCCGTGTCTTGCAGCTCTATTCGGTGGAAAAGCGATATAATATAGATGTCTGTTCAGTCAGGCATCTTAAGACAAACACAAGTCTGTGAAAGACAGGTCTCTCTGTAGATGTTTTGTGCATTTCCACCGAGTGTGTATTTCTGTGCCATAACGTCTTGCTTGAGCAAACTCAGTGCTCTTGAGAGATTTCATAAAACTGGAGTAAAACTGGCAGATATTGGCATTATTTGTACGGACTCTTGAGAGAGTCTGCGTGTGTGTATCTTTGTATTTATAGATGTCAAAACTCAGGAACAGGTTCTAACTCAATTTTAGCAGGGCCTTTTCCCCTATCGACACCATCTGGTCAAAGCCCAGCACACCCACTAACAGCAGAAGATTGATGTCTTCCTCTGAAAGAGAAAAAGGAGAAGGAGAGCAAGAAGGAACAAAAAAAATGGAGAGGAGAAAATTCTCTCATCACCGCTTATACAAAGTAGAATTGAATGTTAGTTTGTAATGACACTGGCGGGATTCAATTATCTCTAAAGAGGAAGGCATTTCATTATGAAAAAAAACCCCCACACTGCATTCTGTGCACATTTTTAATTGACTACCTAATTTTCCTTTGTGGGTTTTTATCTTTAGTGTTTTACCTCAGAAACTGCTTATAGTGACATTTCTCCGAATAGCTAATCTTAATGGCTATGCTTTATGATACACATTATAATTTGTTAACTCGAAAGGAGCTGAAAATCACGGTGTGTGTACTGGAGTCGGACAAATCATTCAGGTAACTTGGGGCTTTTCCTAGATTTTTATTGTTTGATCTTTTTATGGTGTACTTCCCTCAGACATAAGGCAATTCTTTCATTTAGATTCATGCTAAATGATTCAGTTCTCATTGTCATAATTTTTGCTTGTTTATTTGCAAACGTTTCTTGTTACGTTGCTCTTACCGAGCCTGATAAAGTGTCTGAGGTAGCACATTGGGTTTGCTTCCTCAACAAGAAGTCTCTTCACATTGCATGAAAAATGTGAAGAGCGTCTTTATTTACAACTTTGCACTATTTTTGCTCAGTCGATCCCCATACCTGAGTCGGAAAAGATCGTCTGTCATCCTTGCATGTTAATTCATCCACCTTGTAAATGCCACTATGTGTGGTGCAGCAGGTGGTGGGATTCGAGGTGTGTGCACCATCATGAAGCGCTTTTTGTGTAAATATACAAACTTTATAAAAACATATGTTTTGCTAAATAACAAGTAGAGTTTTTACCTACTAGCCTACTGTAGCCTACTGTGCTAGCCTACTGTGCTTACTTATCCACTATTCAACTACGAATAAAAAACTAATAGTGTTGTCATGGATACCTGGGCTAGTGATTTGTCAACCTATGATATTATATTATTGTGTCTAATTCTTTAGTAACTTTCATCACCAAAACTTCATCACATCTATGACACTAAGACAATTTACTATTAGCTATATTTACTATTTATAATAATAGAAAGTTAGCTATCATTTATGCTGCTATTTTACAAATGAAAGCACTTTCCATTTTACAATATATGTGTTTTTATAGGCACTGTGTTGCTTCTAGATAGCCTGTAGACTTATCCATAAAATAACTAACTGTCTAATATTTTTATGTACTGTAACATATTCAAACCAGAATCTTATAACAACTATCTGGTAGACATTTTTGGCATTCTGTGGTTGCATTATGAACAGCAGCCTTGCTGCTACCCTGCCTTAGAAAAGGACTATTACTATAACAGAGTTGTCTCCATTATGGGGAAAATTTTTGTGTATATATCTGTATTATTGCCCTTAACAATTACTTTCTGTTAGCTGCAGCTTTTTAGCTTAGTCAATTAGGTGTCTGGCCAGCCAAAACATGGGACTGGGCAGAAATCGGAGCTTTCACTTGCCTGGCAGTCTAGATAATAAATGTTATGAATTTGTCGACCTCTGACATAAGATGGCAAGTTGTCATTTTTTTTCTGGTTACTGGAAAGTTTCTGATTGTTTCTAGCTAAGTAGCTAGTCATATATCTAACAGTTAAGTATAAATGCTTAGAATTTGACTGTAGAATTTACACTTACTGATTAATTGTTGTGGCCAGAGTTATATTTTAGGAAATATTACACTGGATTGCTAGTAGTCTAGTATCTACTGTTGATTAGACAGAATAATCCTTTAAGATGGCAAGTACTCATGTTCTACGTGATTAATCACTGTGGCTGTAGTTTTAATTATTTTTACTTAGATTTTTCAATCTTTTAATCGTGGGTTGAATAATTTTTCAACTTAGAATTAAACATATACTGCCCATAGCCTTTTTTTTTGATATATAGAAATAATCCCAGACCTCAATATTACTGGTATATGAGATATTTTGCAGCAGTCATACCAGTATTATAATATAGTATGACCAGTATTATAATACAGATATTAGAGATGGTTGTAGATTGTATTTTTGTTGCATATTTATTTGTACTGATTATATCTGGTTTACTGACTCATCTTTACTCCATCAAGAACTGTCATTTTTGTGTGCACTCAGAGCTGTGAGAGAAAGATAACTGTATTGACCGTTCAGTTCATCAGTCCATTGCTGCATACTTGCAGAACAGAACAGGATGATGGACCAGATATACAGTATATCTCTGCTCGAACCTCTAGGGGTGTAAAGATTCCCTGATTTGAGCTAGTGCATCATCTGCAATAATTCAAATCACTGCGTACAGAGCAAAAGCTGCGAGGCAATCATGCCTACACTACAGGTTTCTCTGTATGAGTCCAACACCACAAATCTCTTATTTTATTAGTATTCACTAATTTTATAAAATTAATTTACTTTCACGCTGTGCATTTCTTTCTTGCCCTTGTTCTGTCTCCATACTTCTATGCATCTCCGCATCTGTCAGGCCCCGTAAATGAAATATCCCACTCCCTAAAGCTAACATTTTTTCTTTTCATCTCATTGAACGACCTTTCGTACAAGGTCTGTGAAACATTATAACAAAATGAGATTTCCGGTTGAAATATTACCATAATGCTCAAACTGTGAAGAGCGCCATTGTGATGTAGGACCTCTTTCCCTCATTCTCTCTCCCTGATTTATACCTATTATATTTATTGTAATTGGTGTAAAAAAAAAAGGGACTAATATCAATCTTTTCACATATTACTGAATTGCACTGCATCACATAATGTTGCATATTTGCCAGGATGAAATGTACTTTCAGAGGTCTAATTGCTGAGCATGTATTGAATTTGTTTAATATTAGGACATACACATTCCTGCATCATAGTTTTCATCATGGTATATACCTTTTACTTAATATTTTCAGAGATTAAGGTATTAAATTACAAAAAAAGTGCAGGTTTTTTTTTTTTTTACTTTAAAGGAGTCTTGTTCAAAGGATGGTTCTTTAGTAGTTTATGAAAATAATGTAGAAATATTCTGATTTACTTCTGGTATGTTTGTTCCTTATTTGTCTAAATTGCAGCACATCCTAATTGGCATACTGCAACTAGTTCTTCTTCTTCTTCAGGAGGCTTCAGTACCAATACTACTATCAGATATCTATCTGATACCATGCTATTACTTGTAAATTAAAAAAAAAAAAAAAAAATCATATACCAACTGATATTATGTACTGTGCCTTGCAAAAGTGTTCAACCCCCTTAAAAGACAACAGATTCATCTAGATTACAAATGACACAGATGCTGCTTACATAAGTATTCCATCCCTTCAGACTATAGTACTTGCACTTTTTGCACCAGGAACAACTTTAAGTCTGTTGTAAGTTCCTACCAGCTTTGCACACTGTTTGGGGTGATTTTCACCCATTCTTCCTGGCTCCAGGTTCTTCAGGTTGGTTGGGTGTTATCTTTTGACTGCTAAAACAGTGCCACAGATTCTCAATGAGATTCAGATCGGGTCTTTTAGTTGGCTATTGTAGGACATCCACCTTTTTGTTTTTTGCTACTCCTGTGCTGATTTGTCCATATGTTTGGGACCATTGTCCTGCTGAAAGTTGACGTTTCTCCCAAGCTTTATTATTATTATTATTATTATTATTGTTATTTTAGCAGACTAAAACAGTTTCTTTTTTAATATCCCTCTGTATTTTGCTCTGTCAGTTCTCCCTTTTAATTTTGACAAGAAACTTCTGAGGATGAAAAGCATACCTGGAGCGTGATGCTGCCACCACCATATTTCACCGTAGGGATGGTGTCCTGAACAAATATCTTGATCTTGGTTTTATCTCACCAGAAACCCACATCTTTACTGGGCCACTCTTGTGCTTTCATATGGCTCTTCTTGAGCAATGGTTTCTTTCTAGCCACCCTCCCATACAGTCCGCAATTATGCAGAGCTGCTGAAATGGTTGTCCTTTGCATCTTCACTCCATTTTCAGGCACTGTACTCGGTAACTCCTTCAGAGTGACTGTTGGCCTCACTCTGGCTTCCTTTACCAGTCTCCATCTTTTTTTTTCTCACTGAGTTTTGAGGGAGGGGCTTTGTCTAGGTAATGCTTGGGTGGTGTGATGGGGCTTCAACTTCCTCACTATTGATCTAACAGTGCTTACCGGGATGTCCAAACACTTGGATATAATTTTACACCCTATTCCTAAGTTACAAAATTTTATTTCCTTGTCTTTCAATCCCGTATAATGCTCATTATGCCCTTCATTTTCACTCCTTTCCTTCAGATTGATAATCTCTTCAATGGCAGTTCAACTGAGAGGGTTTTTGTCCAGAAAATGGGAGCTGTTTTTCAATTGAGTCCTCTTTAAGACAGTATCTTTCATCTGCAGCTTCTGGAGCCTGGGGGGTTGATTACTTATGCTAGTAGCATTTTTCAGTTTTTGATTTTCTTTGAAATGCTTGCTGACCAATAATTAGTTTTGACATTGAAAACTTACTGTAAGAGAACATGAGATTGCAATAAAAATACTGACTGGTAAATTCCAGGGGGGGTTGAATACATTTGCAAGTCACTGTGTATATGACCTGTATGTATAACAGGTCTTACCCAGTGGATTAGCCACTGTTATTCATTTACAATGACCAAGCTAACATGAGGAAAGATGAGCCTAGTAGCCTAAGTGCATGAAAACGCATATGTGAACATTTCATGGCCACTATGTAAACCAAGGAAACATAAACTGAGCTAATAAACTGAGCTAATTCGGTGTCAATAGCAGTACCGGTAAAGATGAGTACCAAAAAAACATGCTGATACTTTGTCTGGAAAAAAAAGGTGTTGATGGATTTCTTCTTCTTCTACTCAGTACTATTATTATGACTTGTACTGATAACCTTGTGAGTATAACCATTCTGTTATATCTCCATGCTAACATTCCCATAATCCTAAACCAAGTGATTCCAGACATATGAAGTGACTTGTCCTTTTATCAGTAATTTAGTTGTTTACTGAATACGTGTGTGCTGCTGACTTTTTATAGTAAATAGGTGATAAATATTGCAAGGTTTTATTAAAGGCTACAGTCATAAATTCTCATTTGAATGTTCCAACCCAGTGAAGCCTCGTTAATAAAAGGAGCCAGCCATGGTCATTAATTACCGGTTGCATCCTTTGTCTCTGGCAGTGTTTGGGGAGAAAGCTCATTTGGTCCATAATGTTCTGTTTGAGCCAGAGGTGGGTAATAGGATCAAAGGGGAAAAATAATAAATTACAGGAGGCCAGTGTATTGTTGAGCATGCATGAATGGGTATAAGGATGTGTGTGGGCTTTTATTTGCATGCACATGCGTTCAAGCATATAATGGCCCTGTTCAAGAAGGTCAGAGGTGCCTCTGGGAAATGTAATCCAGTCAACTAACAATCTAACTATGATTGTGCTCAACTGTGTATGCATATGCATATTTTTGGCACTTGCGGATATCTTTATATGAGTGCATTAAAATATGCATAGACTGTGCTTATTTGCATACCTCATGACAATTCCGGAGTCGTGGATCTAATGAATCCAGAGCATCCTGCCTTAATGTCACAGGAATGAGGTTAATGGTTATGTGTGTATGCGGTAACCTTTTCCGACATTCTCTACGGAGCTGAGCCATAGCATTAGGTCTTTTACAAGGAATTTTTTCTCAAATGCGCCAGGGTTTAAAGCCAAACTGGGAGCAGTGGCTTGAGCCAAATTGCTCCCAGAGCCATTTTCTATGCTGCTAGACCAGAAACACATTAACACATTAGCCCAGCATGAGGCCCAGCATTTACGCCTGTGGTGTGAAAAAGAAACAAGAAACAGAAAATACAAAACAAAATTTCAAGGAAGCTGTCATTATGACATGACTGTCATTGATATGCTGCATGAATCTATAGTTTGGGCTAGAAGGAAATCAGTCCCAGCATCCCATTATCATACCATTTTCTTTGTGCATTTTACGACCATTGCTGTAGCTGTTGCGTTTGGATCCTCAAAAGTCCAAAACAATCTGCCTTAACACATTTTTTAAAAGCAAATCATCTGATGTGGATGTCAAAAATGAAATTGAACTTGGATTGCTGTCCATGTATCGGGGGTTTGGTCATTTATAACAGCTCCCATGGTACTAGTGCATTACAGTCAAATGGGCTAAGGGGATTTAATGTCTAAGTGTATCAGAGCAACTGTTGTAGAATTTATTACTAAATAAGCACCATATGCTGGCATAACTAGTTTGTTTTAAGAAAAACAAACTAATTAGTAAGTAATTTATTACTGTAACCCATGTGCGATGCATGTTAAGTGGTGCTTCGTAGATAAACAAATAATCATGTAAACAAGCACCAGCTTCTTTGTTAATCAGTATCGTGTTTTAGAAGGCTAAAATTAGGACAGGTAAGTAGTGATTTTGTTGTCTTTTTCTAAATTGTCCCTCACAGTGCGAGAGTTTACTCTAACAAAGCTAAAAGGAAGCCTTATTTATGAATTACTTTCTCTAGGACAGGGATATTCAACTAAAATTTGTAACATAAAATTCCTTTCTTACAGTAACTTTTTAATTCTTAACCATTAATGACTAGTTTATGGCTATAAAGAAAATTTAAAGTGGTTATGTTGATATGTAGTGGTACTTCAGAACAGAGGAAATTTCATCATGAATTTTTAAAAAAAAAAATAAGCCATCTATGAAAATCTGTGAAATCTCTTCCCTTTTTGCCCCAATGTCTCTGACTGTGTAGCTAGTCTGTGGTCTGATGAGCTGCCTTCAGCTAAATATTTTACATAAATGCATGTGATTGGATAAGCCATAGCCAGGAAATTGCTATAGAAGCAATGCTGGGTCATTCCAGTGGTTATTCGACCTCGGTTAAGAAGGTCATGGTCAGTAATGCATCTCTATTAACCATCCAGGCATTTTGCAGGTAAAAAAAAAAAAAAAAACTGTGAAGATTTGTATTTGGCAAAACTATTAAATGTGTTAGTATCAGTGTCAGCTTGTTGATCTTGGTTGCGGATTCAGGAATTAAATGAAATTGGTTGGCTAAAGTCGAAATTGTTTCTAGTACATGCTAAACCATGCTAGAACAATGCCAACAAATGTTTCATCCACAAATTCTTTTTTTTACGAGCTGCAGTTGACTGAACTTGTGTAATGTGTAATGCTAGTATTAAGGCTATAATTTTGCAATTATTCCCTCCATGACACTTAGAATTTGAAAGACACACTTTATATCCATTTCTAAGACACTGTATTTCTCAACGAGGTGCCACGTCTTAATTTGAAACATAGTTCATTTGTGGAACTTTCCAACTTCAGGTTCTTCAAGTAGTTAAATCTCTAATTTCATTATAAATGCTTAATTGTATTAAACTTTCTGCAGCCAGGGACCCCTGTGAATAAAACAAACAAACAAAAAATATATATATATATATATTTTATAATATAAACATAATACAACTATTCAAATGTTAGGCATATTATTTAAGCATGTACAATAATATTTTGGCTACTTATTGGTGACAAAGAGCTTCTTAAATTTCTGAATCCGAATTCCATTCACAGAACACAATTTTGTTAAAATGTAGGCTTGTTTAAATAAATATAATTATTAGAAAAATACATAACAAAAAATATATTAGAAATTTGATAATGGTGGGTTGTGATTTCCACCATAAGCTAACAAAATAAAAAAAAAATGGCAGACCCGCTGTTTATGCTTCACGGATCCCTGGTGGTTCCCAGACGCCACTTTTTCAAATCGTGGACAAACAAAAGAGAGCCAGATGCAGCATACACGAATATACAGATAAGATGTTGTCCTAATTATCATTTCTTTATACACATCTTAATGAAGGTGTATATCCATCTTAATGTCCGTAAATATTTGTTCCGGAACAATTTCAAACTATATTTCTATTTCTTTGCAAATTTCATCATGGCTCATCTGTGCTTTGTGATGATGAAAAGACTGCATCTCGTGGTGTAGTCAGTGTACTTCCCTTGCACTCTGCAGAATGTGTTTGATTTTTTAAACATTATTTTGGGGGCATTCCTTCCCAGAGATAAAGATTTCTCTGTTTTTGGTCTACCTTTGATATGATTGCTGAAACTTGCAACTTCTTTTCAAAAGGCTGTTTGCAATGCCCACTTGCTGTGAACTGGCCTCCTTTAAAAGTTCTTCAGAATAGCTTACTTTTCCATCATAGTCAGTTCCTTAATTATCTGTACTAAAATACCCAAACATAAGATATAAAATAAACTAAATATCTGTACTAAAATGTACTTCAACTATATGTTTTAGCTTAAAACTGGGCAAGTCAAATGGCTAATACCAGTCTAACACATACTCAGCTCTATGGACACAATGATGCAAACATGGATCACTTGATCATTTAGAAAAGAAAGAAAGAAAGAAAGAAAGAAAGAAAGGGGCAACACAAGTACAAGACAATAACAATATTTTCATAAAGAGTGCCAATAATTCTGGAGGGCACCTGAGTGTTCTCTGTCTGAGAGTGTTGTGTCTGAAAGAAACAATTATACTGGATCTGTCTGTTTCAATTTGAGTTTAATTATAAACAGCACTGGCTTTAATGAATCATTAATGTGTTGTTTACTCAGCTTAATGACCTGATCAGGCCCGGCTCTTTGTTTTTATGTGCGTCCCAGTAAAAACCCACTGTTTGATTAGGAATGGAAACAGCGTTCCAGTCGTTTTGCCCTTCAAAGACGTAAGAGTAGATGTACAACTTTAAAGTTTTGTCTTATGTTATCTTTGGGTGTTTTTCAGGTTTGGAATAAAAGAGACAAAAGTACAGTACTGTGCAAAAGTCTTAAGCGCACTTTTAGGCAAACATTTTAGATTTCCTAACATTAGTTTTCCAGCACAAAATTAAATGTTATGGAAAAATGTTTGTATGTCAGTAAAGAAAGCAGCAGATTACGTAAGAGATCACTTTTCAGGCAAAAAAACGTAATGAAGGCTGCTGGGTTTTGCCGCAAAAATACGAAGCAAGTGCGACAGTCAAAGTCTCCAGAAGAACTGTGGCTGATTCTGCAAGACGCTCAGTAACACTTACAGCTCATTTCCTTATAAAACTGCACAAATTGTACCCCAGACAGCTAATTTTCTTTTAAAGCAAAAGGTCATCACATTAAATATTAACTTGTTTTATGTATTACTGCTTACTGCTCTTTATATTGTTTTTTTTTTAAATGTAGAAACATTTAATTTCATTATTTCTGAAGGCATCTTTGCTCTACAGCTTTTCTTTTCATGTGCCTAGGACTTTTGCACAGAACTGTATGTCTTTTAACTGAATGTAGATGCTTGTGTTCACACTTGATAGACTTTTGTTATGTGGCTCTTATCTGTGAATGAAATTCAATCATGTACAACCGTTACATATAAAATCTTTTTAAACCCATAAAAGTCCAGACGCAGCAGATAAAGAAATCTTTATTTTAGGGTGACTTCATTTCCCTGCGTGTTAGAATCAAAACTGCAGAATCAATACTAAGATATTGTTGACAAAAGTATAGCATTTTTGTTTTCATTCACATGAAAGCTATTTACATTGATGGCTGGTGGTGATATTAGATGGGAGGGCTAAAGTTTAATATCTATCATTAGTTTGACAAAGAAAGTATTAGGATTGAGCAATGCATTATACTTTGATTAGACTATATGTGCTCTACTTTATATTCAAAGGCATTTTAGAGGAAATAAAGAATGATAGAGGAAATAATCTATCTTGTTCATGTTCATTACACCCATGACTGTATTCCACACACGACTTCTCAAATGCTGCTGATGACGTGTTATGGATGTGTCCAAAAATCTCTAGGTGGCACGTCACATGATTGTCACTGCGTTAATCTACAGTCTGACCGCAAACTCAGCAAATATGTAACGATATCCTGTTTACTTGCCCCAAATTGTTTTGACCAGTGCTCATTGTTCAAAAGTTCAAAAAGTGTTCGAATTTTTTCACTGCTCAAATGTGCAGCCAGCCAATCAGATTGCGACCTTCAAGTTTCTGAAGCTTGAGTAGAAATGTTGTTGTTTAGACTGAATCTGATAACTACTGACATTTGGATTTCTGCTACCTCAGTTTTGTTACCTATTTTGACCAAAATTTGAGGATGCAATTGCCATCCTCCATCCACTAAACACACACACACACACACACACACACACACACAGCAAACGGATGTACTGGATGTACTGGAAAATAGGACACTTAAATGCCAAGGGAAAAAAAAAAAAACATGACAGGTTTGTTCGATGTTGGCTCAAAAGCTTGGGCATGCATTTTTGCTTTACCCATACACGTACACATACACGTACACATACACATACACGTACACATACACATACACAATGATGCTTAGATACATGCACACCCACAGTGTTCAGGTTAGAGAGGTCAGTGTATTTAAGGCTCCAGGCTGACAGAACATCAATAATATTCCTAATAAGGCCTGTAAGTCTGTTTCTATTAGAGACAGAGGGGCAGAGAGGGCGTGTAGATGCAGCAGAGATCTGCTGGCGCATTAAAATAAACAGAGGGGAACTTGAAGGGAAGTGAAAGAGTGAAGCCAGGCTTGGCTTTGCTACTTAGGCTGACACGGATGACCGAGATGAGCAGGGAGTGTGAAGTATTGCGCCCTAGTTTTCACAGCAGGGTGCCTTCATTGGCTTTAATTTCTTCCCCCAATTTTCTCCTTCATAATCGATATCTCCATTAGCGGAGGGTGAGAACGATCTGATGTGCTGTTCGCTAACGTAGTTAACACGTGAGCTGGCTTTGTGATACCTGCACTTTGTCTTCTCCCTGTCGCACTCTGTCACACGCTCACACATACAGACGCACACTTAACTGCTCCTTGTCAGGGTGTGTATGTGTGTATGTGTGTGTGCTAAGGCATCTGCTGTTCCATGTGCTATGTGTCAGTGATAAATGAGTCTCAGGGATCCCTGGTGAGCACTCACCTGTCGCCAGGTAACCATCACTACAGCGAACCTGTCACCAGGCCAACCTATTGCAAAGGCGAAAACTTGTCACTGGGGCGAAACCCAGCTGCTGTCACGTCTCTGCTGAAGGCTCATCCTTTCCTAAGCTGCAATTTACCTCTCTGTGTATTTGTATGTGAACTGCTTTATAGCTCTGTAGTTACATAAGGAGGGTTTTGTGAATAATATTTAGCACAACGTACATTACATACTTAGCCTGTCATTGTGAATGTGCATGGATGTGTAGAAAAGGACATATTGATGTGGAACATTTCACATAACAGTTTGCACAGAATTAGAACAGTTGCATGAATTATAATTCTCTGTAACCACAATGGATTTCTGGCTTATTGATCTTTGAAAGATCATTTATGAGCTTATGGCATATTTGTAAATCCATCCATCCATCCATCCATATATAAGAGGGGTTTGTTACAGGATCTGTTTTACTTTTATGTCTGTTTAATAATGTTACTAATCATTACATCTGTAATGATTATGACCAATTTCAAAATACAACACCATGGATTAAAAAGATTTTTAGCACAGCGCAGTTGTATTCTCGAATCAGAAGGTGTGGATTAAGTTTCAGCACAGCTCTGACAGTAGCTCTGGCAGTAACACACATGATTATATTTTTGTTAATGCTATACTTCTTAAAAAATTATAGTGTCTATAGTGACATCTCATTTACAGGGACGTGCATGGCACACACTCCACATAGCCTAAGCCTATTAATAAATGGATTTTTAAAGGTGGTGTTATTTAGCAAAGAAAAATGTCATAGATATGGTGAAGATGTTTATTTCACATTGTTGGAAGTAGTCTCCTGTTTCAGTGCTTTGTAAGGATTAGTACGTTTTCTGCTACAGGAGAGTTTTCAGGATCTGCTTTCCAGTTTCTTGGTAACAAGCTTATATTTTTTGTCTTATTAACTTGGAGAGAGAGAAAACAAAGAGAAGCTGGTGAGGGAACGCTATAATTTAGGTGCAAACTGGAACTAACTTTTTTCACAATGTGTCTATTTTTAATAACTTAAAAGTTGTAATTGTTGGTAAATTGCTGTGGTATAAGAAGAATAACACACTCGCACTGTGCTGTTATAGGAAGGAAGTCCACTTGAAGTGTTGATTATTTGCACTGTGTGTTATTCCGTACATATTATATACATTTCACCCTCTCTGGTAGAAAAATCCTATTTCGTACCATGGGCTTTGCTGCGTCGTTTTCTCGCTGCACAGATTAATCTCTCTGCAATACACATATGGAGAGAATTCCAGGCAGTGTTCCAAAGTAAACAGTATGCCTAACTAGAAATGACACAAATCACATCTTGACAAAGTATTTAATGTAGTACGCAGTTTGGGATGCGACCCAAGTGTTCGTGCCTCAGAGGATACAATCATCTGCTCAGTTTCCTCAGTATTACAGAGATTTTATGAGGAAAAACTTCAATAAACTTTAATCAGTGTGACTCTGACATTTACTGAGTACCAGGTAAAAGAGCAAAACCTCTTGGTTGGTCCACTGCAATCTCACAGCATACTGCTGTTTAGGGGTTTTACCCAAGGCCAGTGAACACGAGCTTGCGCACTCTAGCTAGCTCTAGCTATCAAGCTCAACTACAATATATAAAACGAAACTTTCACATCTGCTCGCATTCAATGTGTGTATTTTATTATCTAATCTTCGTATTTTGTTCTTCAGCCTGTCAAATAATATTAGACACAAATCCATATTGTGTTAGCGCTGTATAGCTATGGGTGTGAGTCCTGCTTTTCAGACTATATGATATAAAAACAATACTATTACACACGTAAGGATTCGATACACTTCGATTCAATACTGATCTGATACGATTCAGCACAGATACAATTTGATTCAGGTTCTATCCAATATGAATGAGTTTAGTTAAATCTAAATAAACGTATTAATATGTCGTAGTAACAATTTAAAAACATTTCTTCACCGTCTTTATTTTGTCTGGGAATTTAGTATTGCGTTAATTCTCCCCCATAATATTTTTTTTTGTACAAGGTGAGGATGCGTGTTTCACTAAAATCCTGCCGAGGTGGTATTTGTGTATTTATTCCAGTGTAGCAAAAAAAATGTCTGAATCCAGCATTTTTAGTAACACTACGATGCGCGTGTCCTTGCAAATAAAATAGCCGATAGCTTCGATTATTGCCTTCAACCAGAAGTGTGGAGTAGCGAGCTCGGAAAGAAACTGCTAACACTAGCATTACCTGTTGCTTCTTTAGCTGCAGACTTTCCTTTGATTAACATTACCCTGTGCCACCTTCCCTGTACATGTATAGCAATGTTTGTGGTGCTTTTCATGGCACCTAGCAGTGCTTTTGTCGAGATTTCCTGCTGTGCTGTTGTTGAATCTGAAGTCTCTTCAGATCTAGATGAACTGTCTCTCACACACATACACATGCACAAGAACCACAGAGTATAAATCAACTGTCATGACTTCCTGATTAGAATTGTTTTTCTTTACACCACTGCGTATAACTAAGCCTGATATATCCCCAAGTTTGAAGTACAAAAAATGTTAGTCACTAGCAAGCTATCATGAGTTCTTCACAACTGGGTAAAGATATAAATTCCATAAATAAATAGGATAAATAAATTCGCTATCATGCATTGGCTTCAAACTAGCTACAAATAAATGCCTTACCGTAAATAAATGCCTTACAGTTTGACAAGAGAAAAGTTACTCTCTCACTCTCTGACTCCTATATGGCTCTTCTTGCTCACTCTCTCCCCTCCTTACTCATTGTCTGTCTCTGGGCATCGGGGCTTGTTTTGTGCCTGAAGTTGAGACATGATGATGTTTGACATACCCAATATGGCATATGACTTATGCACACAAATGTCCTGCCAAATCTGTCCCAACACCCATGATGCAGCACTGACTATGACTTACTATTACAGGATTGTCAGGTCTACTCAGATCAGCTCAGGAACAGTATATTATACAGTTTTTTCTTTCCTAATTCAATAATCTATTCTCCCAATTTTAACAATAAAAATGCATTCACTAGATTCATAGATTTTAGAAAATGTTACTGTAGCAATGATCAACACTGCTCTGTTTGCTCTACTCAATTTATAAATTAGTTAAACTCTTTACAATCGATTTGATTAAAAAACCTTGCTAGTAGAAAATAAAAACATTGGTGAGTAATTCATATGCAGATGGTTGAAGATGGAGTTTTCCTGCATATTGATTGAATTGAATGTGTTAGGTGAATTTTGTTTTCTGATTATTTTGTGTGGTTTTTGGGTGACCCAGTATTTTAAGTTACATAAAGCATGTTTCATTGTGTACCTGGCTTGACCTACTTTTTTTAGGAAAGGGGGTTGATGTGTTCGTGTTTGTGCGTTCATCATTATCTACTGATCTTTCTGCCACAGGTAATGCTGCAACATGCATTTATCACTATCTAGAGCTTCCTAATCTTGACTCTCTGTCTTTGTGTGTGTGTGTGTGTGTGTGTGTGAGAGAGAGAGAGAGAGAGAGATATTATATCTGCCACCTTTGATCTAAGCTAATCCTTCTACATTTCCTTTGTCGGAGCTTGAGCCTTAAGCAGCTTTTTAAGAAAGCGTCAGGTGAAGAAAGCTGGAGAGCAGAGGGCATAAAGATAAGAGAATAGACATCAAGCTAAGCGGATCAATTTTTAATTAGGCTAAAGTGTGCATGTGTGTGTGAGCAGCATCACAAATTTGACAATGGAAATTTAGACTCCCTTTGGAGTGTGTTAACCGTTTTCCGTCTGGGGTTTCACCTTTTTGTGAACTAACATTCTGCACATCCATTTCACAACGTAGCACACCGGAAAACACAGCCATTTCCATTTCAAGTCATTTCTAGAATAATAAAAGGTAATGTCCGTGGTCTAAAAGAAGGATCGTACGATGGTAAATATTCACAGTATGGTATCCATATAGATAATTAGGGATTGTACAGACTAACTGACTTATACTGTACATTCACTATTTGCTGCTCTGGGGATGTTCACTAGTGGAGGGTGGGGGGAAAAACAGTTTAACTATAATTTAGACTACTAGTCAACTACTTTTTTGAATTTGTTGTCATGCAACTTCTAATATTTACCACAGTTTTGGGTACATAGTATTATTTTCTGTTCCAACTCTGTGAACTCTAGAACAGTTGGGGCTGATAACATGGCAGAGGTGGTATATGAGTGAGTGAGTGAAGTGACTTGTGGCCAAGTATGGTGACCCATACTCGGAATTTGTGCTCTGCATTTAACCCATCCAAGTGCACACGCACACCCAGAGCAGTGGGCAGCCTTTTTGCTGCGGCACCTGGGGAGCAGTTGGGGGTTCAGTGCCTTGCTCAAGGGTCTCACCTCAGTCGTGGTATTGAGGGTGGAAGAGAGCGCTGGTCATTCACTCCCCCCACCTACAATCCCTGCTGGACCTGAGACTCGAACTCATGACCTTCAGGTTCACCTTTGGGTTACAAGTCCGAGCTGGTATGAGCAGGTGGAGATGGAGAAGAAAACGAACATGACTTCTCCCATGTAACCTACCATGCAGTATATTTATTATCCACAAGATACACACCAGAGGAAGATAACGTTCAAGCCATGGGCATGGCTAAAGAGTGCAAAACATACACAACATACACTACATACATACATACATGCATGTGACACTGTTTATACATAGGACATTGACTGTGCTAGGATTTAGGAGGAATCCCAATGCTCTGTTATGTAGGACCTGTTCCAACACTCGGGTCTGGAGGACGTGTCCTAACAATTGGGTCTGGAGGACGTGTCCTAACAATCTAGTCTGGAGGACGTGTTCCAACACTCGGGTCTGGAGGACGTGTTCCAACACTCGGGTCTGGAGGATGTGTTCCAACACTCGGGTGTGGAGGACCTGTCCCAACACTCTGGTTTTGGAGGATGTGTCCCAACAATTGGGTCTGGGGGACCTGTCCCAACATTCGGGTCTGGAGCATCTGTCCTGACACGTGGGTCTGGGGGACCTGTCCCGAGACTCGGGTCTGGAAAACCTGACCCAACACTCGGGTCTGGAAGACCTGTCCCAACACACAGGTCTGGAGGACCTGCCCTGAAACTCTGGCCTGAGGGACCTGTCCCAGCGCTCGGGTCTGGGGTATTTGTCCCAACACTCTGGTCTGGAAGAAATACTGTGAGGGTTATTCAAGGTGCAATCTTGCACTGGCGCTCTAGTGCATAATGTCACTTTGGTCCAGCTTCAGTAAGAAGAACTTTCTTGTCTGTGTGACACAGGTAACGAGTGATGTAGCACTCAGTTGGGCTTTACAGTGGGGCATTATTCATTTTCCCCTCAATCTCTTGTCAGGCAGCTTATTTATTCTATATACTCTGTATGGAAATGTACTTTGTATGGAACTGCATGAGGAATGCGTGTAATGTGAGAGTGGGTTTACAATTTATAATGTGTGCCACTGATCTGCTCCCAGATGAGCGAAAGCCCCAAACGAGCCTCTATTCCTCTGGCAGTCACATTCTCTTAGCGCAGGTTCTTGTCTGTGTGACACAGGTAGCGAGTGATGTAGTACTCAGTTGGGCTTTACAGAGGTGCATTTTTCATTTACTCTCAATCTCGTGTCAGGCAGCTTATTTATTCTGGGCTATTTGGACTGCCCGCTAGGTATAATTGGCATCCTCCAGCCATGTGTGATTGGCGCTTTTGAGTTTAGACTTTTGTTTTGCTTGCTGCAGTGCTCTGTGCATGGTGGTGCCCCGCTGACAGGCCAGAATCACATAGTAAAACAGTGGGCTGTTTAAATATTATGGTTGCTATGGTGAATTGAACAACATATATGTCCAACTAGGCTTTCTAGTTTGTTCTTTCGTGCAGATTAATGAACATGGACATGGACATCACTGAACACCAGTGTATACTATAAATGCATACTAAATGATGTATTCCTTTTTTTTTGAGAAAAATCAGCATATCTAAATTAGGATATTTGTCTTGAGGTACTATAAATTTTAGTTATGTTTAGTTTATATCCCTATTAATGGAAAAAAAAACCCTTGATGCCAGTAAAGCTGTGAAAGATGTATATATAAAGTAATACAGAGCTTACTATCCTCATGTCTGTGCTTGTTCAGTCTGCTCCCATTTCGACATGCAGTTTATGTTACAATTTTCTCGTAATGAAAGAATTTATCTGAAAGAATCAATCTGTTGGCCAAGATTATATGAAAGTGTTTCTTTATGTAAACACTTTGAAAAGTCAGTCTATATTACTGCATTAAGTTGCTTACTTCCATCTGTTAAATTCTCAAAACAGAATGTTTTTTGTGTATCTTTTCCCTGTATTGGTGAACAGAACAACATGTTCAGGAAATCTGAAAGAAGACTGGCTTAGGAAAATCTTTCCCAAGGCTTTATTTTTTCATAAATATATTTTTATAGAGAGAACATTGTATTAGATGCTAATCTTATTATATTGCTGGGATTACAACACACCCAAAGTAAAGTGCATATTTATCTCAGTGTGGAGAGACAGCATTAGAGCCCTTATCACTGTTGATGAGATGAAGATAAAGCCTTATACATATATGAAGATAAAGCCTTATACATATATGAAGATAAAGCCTTATACATATATGTGTGTATATATATATATATATATATATATATATATATATGTATGTGTGTGTGTGTGTCTGTGTTAATAAACATACATAAAGATAATAATAATAATAGTATATTCTAATTTTAATTCAGATGAGTAGAATTGCCTTAGACTATTATGAATCTTATTATAATAAGCCTTATTTTAATAGGATGTCTTGATAGAAAGAGTTTTGTTACTTCGTATAGTTATTAGATGCATGATTGATTGAAAGATGTGCATGTGAACATGGGAAGTAATTAAAGGCCGATGAGTCAGGATTTATCAGGCCAAAATAAGGAATTGCAATTAAAAGTTTGGCCCCTGAAATTTTAGAAAGGTCTCCAGAGAGTTAGTAATTATAGCTGCATGACAGACTCCCTGATCAATCCTTCTCTCAACCTTCTCCCTCCCTCTCTCTTTTCCTTTCTCTATTTGGCATTAATTAACCTTAAACTGTTATTTGTGGAAAAGATCAACAGGGTAACCAAGTAGAATATCACCTGGAGTGACATGCAGCTCAGGGAAATATACTTTGTATGGAACTGCATGAGGAACGCATGTGATGTGAGGGTGGGTTTACAATTTATAATGTGTGCCACTGATCTGCTCCCAGATGAGCGAAAGCCCCAAACGAGCCTCTATTCCTCTGGCCGTCACATTCTCTTAGCGCAGGCTAATATAATTGCCATTTGTATAGGCCTGCTTAAATGTCAGCCTGTAGATATGCAAATCACTAATCCACTAATAAGAGGCTCTGAAACAAGATGCCATTTTGAATTGTGACATGAAGTCAATATTAATATGTGCCAGTTTTAAATCAAAAGAAATGTGCAGTTGTTAGTAGCGTTTAGTGTTCGTAGACATTGAAGAAAGAAAATGAAAAAAAAAAAATGACACTTTTGTTTACAGGGCCAGCAGCCATTTAGCCACATTTAAATCAGCTTTGCCAAAATTGCCCCAACAGTAAAAACCTGGATTCAGGAAGCAAACTGCCATTGCTACCTCGGCCCACGCTGGCCCAATATTAGGCCCACATTCGGCCAATGGACATAATAATGTTTTATTACAGGACCCACCATGGGCCAACAGTCAATGCGAACCTTTCCTACATCCTGTAACTGTTTGATGTATATCACATTATAAATGAAGTAAAATAAAGGAAATATAGTAAGTAAAAAAATAATGGAAATAAAAATAAAGTAGTAAAAAAGCAGTATCGACTGCTAAGGCATACATTTCTACACTGATTTTTGCTGCCTGTGATATTTTGCCTTTTCTAATATAGCCAGCAGAGTTGATTGTGGCATTGCGGACCCAAGACTGTAGTCTATTCAGTATATAAAATATGCAGTGAGGAAAAAAATCTACAGTATATGAATGAAAGTAGCAGCCGTTCTTAAAAAAAAAAAAAAAAAAAAAAATCCAGCTTGCTTTTTTTTTTAACCAAAACACAGACCAAGCTAGTAGATGCAAATGGTTTCTAAAGAACTAATGCAAAATCTTAAACAAGTTGTTTTTAGGAAAATAACATGACAGATACTAATTAGATAATCTCAAACATTTATTGTCAGTTTAGACAAGTAATTAACGTACCAGTTGTCAGAAATGGTCTACCAGCTTGACCAGTTTGGCCTGTGTTTTAGCAGCTGGTAGCTGGTCAGACCAAGCTGGGGTTTTCAGCAGGGAAGAGGTCTCAAGACAGCCAATGCTCTTCTTGGATAGCTATGCCAAAAATGGTGAAACTGGAGCTGAAGCTGTTACATTTTAGTCAAATTATTAACTCCATAACTCCAGAGTAAGAGTTGCAAATCATATCGGGTTGTGCAATCTTACACTACATGTGGACACCCGACTATCACACCCATACATATGTGAGTCTTCCCTACACTGTTTCCACAATGTTGGAAGCACACAATTGTCTAGAATGTCTTTGTATGTAGTAGCATTAAGATTTCCCCTAACTGGAACTAAGGGGCCTAGTTTAAACCTGTTCCAGTATGACACTGCCCCTGTGCACAAAGTGAAGTTTATAAAGACAGGGTAGAATCTGAAATGGAATTGGTCATATGGCCACAAACATTTGGCCATATAGTGTGTGTTGTGTTGTCATGTCACCAGTATAACATTTCCATCACCCTGAACACTAGAGTGCAGCAACTCCCAGCCATCTGGTTCTTACTTCAAATTTGGTAGGAGCTGAAAATATATAGTCATGCCAGACATCATTAAGTACTTTTTACTTAGGGTGGCCTCTCCACACAAGTGGTTGCTATGCCAACGGCTTTGCTGGCCTGAGTGACGTCTTGACGAGTAGGTCTTAATTAAACTCTGGTGGAAAAGAAGCATTGTACAGCAATTAGGTAATGGTAGAGAGGTGGACGAATAAAGAGCTTTTAGCACTAATGAGGAGTTTAATAATAGCTGTGTGTATGAGAGCGATACAGTATCTGCTTTTACAGCAAGGTCTGAAACCATTACCAAGAATTGTTTTGGTTTCAGCACTGCAACATTAATACAGTATGGTATAATTCTATACTATTTATTAGGTGTTGTATAGCCTAGACAACTAATACTTTCACTAATCACTGCTGTGGCGGGATGTTAACTAGGTGGGGCAGTGGAAAAATCAGCAAGGCAAACGGTAGTGAAAGTAGGTTAAATATACATTCTTTAGTCAGAATATATTTCAGACTAGATGATGCTGCATCAACAGTCAACTGCATGTTATATGCTGGGAAAAGTCATTTTAAAATTTTTTTAAATAAGATGTGATATGTAAGATGAGCGGTTTGTTGCAGTTGCATGAGAGGATTGGTCTAGCAAGGTAGAAAAAGGCAGTGTCTGTTAAAGCCTGCTGTTGAGAATCATTATAGCCTGAGGGAAGAAGATGTTTGTCTGCCAGGAAGTGTGTGCTGTGATGCTGTGGAGGTGTTTGCTGGAGGGTAGGGGGAGAGCAGGGCATTAGCTGGATGAGAGGAGTCCACGATTATAGACTGGGCTCTCGTCTTGCATCTGGTTTTATAGATCTGCTGGAGTTGTTTGATATCTGTGCTGGTGATTTTTGATGCAGTTCTCATAGTCCTTTGGTCATGTGTGCTCAGATTGTCAATCATACTGTGATGCACCCAGTCTCTGTTGTGCTCCAGTAAACGTTGCTGTGTTTGTCCCAAAGTTCTTAAATCTCATCAGGATGCTGCTGTGCATTTTTCAGGATGCTGCTAGTGTTTAGGGACTGGGATAGGGACTCTGACAGCTGATCTAAAGCTACTGACAATTTTCACAGCTCAGCCGTTGATGCTGACAGGAGTACGAGCAACACTGTTTTTCCTGAAGCACAATTAGCCTTTCAGGTTTGCTGACATTCAGAGTCAGGTTGTTGTGGTGGCACGAGGTGGACAGGTCAAGAATCTCTATCCTGTAGGTAGACTCATCATTGTTAGGTATGAGCGTGATCATTATAGTGTCGTCCGTGAACTTGATGACGTTTTCGCACAGTCTTGGGTGAACAGGCAACAGCCCTGGGGTGTTTCCGAGCCAGCTGTCAGTGTGATTATGTCCTTTTATCAGTTCTTACTGTCTGGGCTCGAAAGAAAGTCCAATACCAGTTGCAGATGGCGCTGCACAGACCCGGGCTACTTGGTTTAGTTTTAACACCAGTTTAGATGGAACAACTGTTTCATGATACTGAAGCCAGAGTGGAACATGACAGATAAAAACTCCCAGAAGCTGCTGTAGACCTAGTATACCCTAGACTTGGCATACTATAGACATAGTACATAGTACGGTCTTTGAGCTAGAAGGAGGAAACTGTTGAGAGACATGAACTTCCATGCTGTGTGCTCTCAGTTCCAGAATCATTATTTTCAGATGAACCACCACATCATCCGCATTAGTGCATTTTAAGTGTAATGTGTAATGTGATACACAGATTTATTATTTTGCACTTTTATTACACTAATTTATTTATTTCTGTCCTTAAATGTAGCTTGAAGCCAGAAATGTAATTTGTAGTCTTTGTCAATTGATGTGCATTTTGACGCATTCCTTGCTTCTGTTTATCAACATTGAACCGCACTCATAAAATAATCTAAAATAGTTTTTACTTTCTATGAAAAAACTGTTTTTAATTACTCGTCATAAAAAGTAGTAGTAAAGTAGTAAAAATTAATATTCCTTCAACCAATACGAAATATAGATCCAAAAAATATGTTCTTATTGATTAAAGGCAATAGTGAAAATATCACATAATGCACAAAGTTGTTGGACAGGCTGAAGATTGCTAAGTTGCTCTAAAGGTCATTTATCCATACTGTGGCTGTGGAATGGTGTCAGGTGTCAAGCAGTAAACTTAATCTGCCAGTGGGCTCTTTGATTGCCTGGGTCAGTTTGGGCCAAATGAAAGTTAAGTGTGCAATTTAGAATATAACCTCCCTCTTTTCTCTTTTTGTGGCCGATGTATAGTTTAAAATTCTCTCTTCTCTCTGACTTTATTCTTAGATTGTTAGGGTTTTTTCGAGCCTCTCTGTTTATAACCCTTTTAAATTTTGTCTCGGCATAATACAGTGCGGTCTTTACCACCACACAAACCCAGCAGTGAGGCCCTAACCTAGCACAAGCAGATGGCTGTATAAAGTAAATGCAGTAATAAATAATAAATGCAGTCTTTCTTATATTTTTTGATCTAAAGAGATACTATAATGCTAGCTAATCACGGCTTTTGCAAGCAACCATGAAATGCTTATATCACAGCGGTGCCTGAAAAAAAAAATTAAAGAAGAGAAGCTCAACGTGGAGAGCTTGGCAAGGCTCAGCAACTTCTTTGCAGCAGCAAGAAATCTGAGGAGGAGGTCAGATGAAGAAACTGCACCTGTGGCTGAAGTTGATAGTTTTTGTCCTACTTTTTTCCACTGAGCTTTCACTGTCACACCAATTAATGCTAGATTATGTGGAAACTACTTTACCATTATTTCTGACGACCCGGCACAATGGTCAGAAATATTGGCTGACCAATAAAATTGTGAAATTGTCAAACATGGGCCAATAAAGGATTTTGATTTTCCTTAAAATGGTGACAAAATCCCTCATTGATTTACGGTGGATGGTTACCACATATAAATGAAAAATGAAGCGAATAGAAATTGGAATTGGATATGTTTATTTACTAAGCAGCTACTCTGTGTTTTGCTTCTGTTGCACGTCTGCAGTCTTTGAAAGAGCAAACAAATTTGCTCTTAGCCGTAGTGGATTTCACTCATGGATAATTTTCACAGCCATTTAAAAGAGCATGAAAAAAGCATAGTGCACCGTGCAAATGTAGACCTGTCATGAATTAGTTAAGAGACTAAACACAGGACAGCCAGTGAAGGTGCACAATCAGGGGTCTCATTTATCAAAGCATGTGTAAAACAAGTAAAATTAGTGCATAAACAAGTACTATTAGTGCATAAGACCTGCAGCTATGCACGAGAAAATTGGTTATTACACATGCATACACACAGCTGTATGCAATGGCCGATCCTACACATTCTAAATTGATGTGCTTGTGCATGGCCACACTCATTTGCATAAAGAAACGCCCTCAAATCACCATATATGGTAAACAACTTCCCTTTAAAAAGCCTGCTTGCTAAGCTGCTTGTTTCAGACAACATGGCACATGGAACATACTTCACCGACAATGAAGTAAAGATACTGTTGCATGAAGTACAGCAAAACAAATGGGCTTATTTGGCACTATCAAGAGTAGTTTGTCTAAGAAATAAATAATTGAACACTATCGAAAAAATATTTTGTAAGTACATGTGTGCATTCCAGTTCCCCAATTATATTTAGAAACTCTGCAATGGCATGAAAATTCATCATTTTTGCTGTCTTTTCCGCTGCTGGTTTAGAAATATAATGTATTTCAGTGTGAGCAACACGAATGAAGGTAAGACTTTATTCAACTCATAGATGGTTGGGAAATGCCAGTATCTTCTCTTTGAAATATACTTGAAGCTAGAAGCCCTAGAATAGAGATCAAGTAAAAGTGCACTGGGCAGACGAAATCAGATGACCCACTCCTCACTCTCAGCATAGAGTTTCCAGTGGTGCTGGAAAAAAAAACACATCCGCAAAGCTGCATGAGCCAATTCTTCAAACACGGCATAATCCCAATTGATCTTTAAATGTTTGTCTGTCATCTGTCTCTTGTGAGCACCAAAATCAATAATTACTCTCTTAATTATGCTGATATGAAAGATAGTACGCATAGTCATAGTTTCCTGCTATTACACTTTTCTACCACTAGGGTACCATGCATACGCATGGTCAGGTGTGTGCGGAAACATACGCATATCCTCGCGCATAAGCACAACTTGCGTACACACAGTTTGCGCACAAAACTATCCCTATACGCACGGTTGATAAATGAGGCCCAAGGAATTGGGATTAAAATAATACATCCCAGAAATGCCATATCCACTCCTGACTAGTGTTGTACATTTCTTATTTATAAGAACTTTCTTATTCATAAGAAATGCCAATTATTTAAGATTCAGGTCAGCATTGGCTCTTTGGAAGGTTGTGAGTTCAAATCTCAGAACATCCAGTCACCAGCACAGACTTTTATCACTGAGATAACACAGCCCTTTAGCTATCTAAGAGAAATTAATATGAGGTGCTTAAACAAGAATCTATAGATACATTATTCCCAGGATTGGCTGTGTACAGTCCTCATGTGACCTTGAAGATTCACCACCACACCACAATCAACAGAAAAGTTATAGCATATGCTGTTAGTCCTCACATCACTCTCATGAATGCCATATCTTTTTTGAGAATCATTCACAAAATGAATCAACATGGTAAAATATCACTCCTTTACTCTCCGTGTGTGCCATTGTGCTTTAAATTACACATCCATTCAGTGGTATTATATGATTTTTAATTTTTTTTTTGCCCCCCCTTCTTCTCAGAACATTTGAATGCTGGGATTCAAAGTAAAGTTGTCTGTAGATTTAACCTCCTCGATTAAAAAGCATGTTTTCTATAACCTTATATAAACATAGCAAATTTGATGAAGCTAACGTCTGTTTCTTAACATTCTATAGTGTAGTTTATAGGATGTGAACAGTCAGTTCTTGAAGTTGATGTGTTGGAAGCAGGAAAAATGGGCAAGCGTAAGGATCTGCGCAACTTTGACAAGGGCCAAATTGTGAAGGCTAGACGACTGCGTCAGAGCATCTCCAAAACGACAGGTCTTGTGGGGTGTTCCCAGTATGCAGTGGTTAGGACCTACCAACAGTGGTCCAAGGAAGGACAACTGGTGAGCTGGGTCCAGGGTCATGGGTGCCCAAGGCTCATTGATGCACGTGGGGAGCGAAGGCTAGCCCCTCTGGTCCGATCCCACAGAAGAGCTACTGTAGCACTAATTGCTGGAAAAGTTACTGCTGGCTATGATAGAAAGGTGTCAGAACACACAATGCATCGCAGCTTGCTGTGTCTGGGGCTGCGTAGCCGCAGACCAGTCAGAGTGCCCATGCTGACCCCTCTCCACTGCAGAAAGTTAGCATCAGAACTGGACCACGGAGCAATGGAAGAAGGTGGCCTGGTCTGATGAATCACGTTTTCTTTGACATCATGGCCAGATGCGTGTGTGTTGCTTACCTGGGGAAGAGATGGCATCAGGATGTACTTTGGAAAGAAGGCAAGCCGGTGGAGGCAGTGTGATGCTCTGGCCAATGTTCAGCTGGGAAACCTTGGGTCCTGGCATTCATGTGGATGTTACTTTGACACGTACCACCTACCTAAACATTGCTGCAGACCAAGTACACCCCTTCATGGCAACGGTATTCCCTAATGGCAGTGGACTCTTTCAGCAGGATAATGCACTCTGCTACATTGCAAAAATTGTTCAGTAATGGTTTGAGGAACATGACAAAGAGTTCAAGGTGTTGACTTGGCCTCCAAATTCCCCAGATCTCAATCCGATCGAGCATCTGTGGGATCCATGGAGGCCACACCTCGCAACTTACAGGACTTAAAGGATCTATGTCTTGGTGCCAGATACCACAGCACACCTTCAGAGGTCTTGTGGAGTCCATGCCTCTACGGGTCAGAGCTGTTTTGGTGGGGGGAACCCATACAATATTAGGCAGGTGGTTTTAACATTATGGCTGGTCGGTGTATACTTTACATTTAATGTTGCAGAACATTCGCTAAACAAGTTATTTCCTTTTATCACTTATGCTATAGCAGCTATAAACTGGCATTCCTCACCAGCCTCTCCTTTTTCTTGAAGTTAGTAAGAGAAAAAATGCAGCCTGTCATGTACAAAGTTCTAAACACCTTCCTGTGGGGAAAACTTACTGACTGTTATAAAGTGCTGACACTGGAGACTCCTTCCATAAATGTTAAATAAGCTTCACCATATCAACGATTATATGTTGTTCTTTGTTAAATAACAACACTTTTTTAATCCAATTATTATGTGTCCACAATACAAGTTCCTGTGAATGAGTTGTTACTATAGAAATGATAATATGTTAGAACAGGTACATTAATATAAAACTATCATTTGAATTACAGCTTGCACTATCATCAGATATTAAATTAAAAAATTAAATTAAACACCTTCTGACCAGTGAGATTTGAGAACGCTACATACACATAACTCAACTCCAAATATGACACTATATTTATAGTGGCTCACAGGGACTGTATTCACAATTCATTATTTGAAATAGCAACACCGGTGATATTGAAAGAAATTGAGTGTTAAATTTTAACCGCATACATTTTTAAAGAGCTTTAAAACAGATTTATACTTACAATTTGTGTGTCTCCTATGATCAGTTTCCTGCTTCTCTCTTGCATTAAGTTTTTTTTTGTCCCACTTTTATCAGCGACATCTTTTGAGTGTCAGCACGGGGAGCTGAAATGCAGCCGGAGAGAGTGTGTGTGAATAAAAATCAGTCCCTAAAGTAATTATTTTGGCTCCTAATTCCAAAGGCTAAATTTAATTGAGGATTTTTCTAGTTCTCTGTGGCAGCCATCTAGCCATGCTGTCTTTGATTAATGTTTTAACTGTAAAATTCATTGTGTATGAGCTTGCACATTTCTGTATGGCTGTGAACAAGTTCTTAGACACACACACACACACACACACACACACACACACACACACACACACACTGACTTAAACCGGCACATACCAGGGAGGGTGGTAGTGCAGTTCTGGTAGATTGGATCTGTCAGAAGTGTCACATTAAATATGCTGTTATTAAGCCCAGACCAAATTTTATGGCCCTGCAGGATCGTAAGTTGGCTGGTCAGTACCTTAAATTATGTAACCACTGAGTGATGCTCCCTGCTCTCTTCCTTCTTTCCTGCATCTCTCACGGATTCACACTTACCCACTCTTTTCTCCTTTTTCATGCAAATTGTAAAAGAAATTTAAAATAGCAATAAAAGTGATACTCACTGCATGTGTCCATCAACTACTGTAAAGCGAGTATTCTGTAGAGGTGACCACAAGGTGTCATAATCGAAAGAGTGCAAGAATGTACATTCACTACATGATTTATTTGAATACAGTCAATATTCCAATCTTTGTTAAGCATTTGTTGTATGTTCTATAGGTGCATAAATATCATTTTAAACTAGCAATCTTAATTCCTTTCTCAGAGCAATTTAATTGAATAACATACCCTGCTACAATTTTCCTTAACTCCCCTAATGACCAATGACCATAGATGTTGTACCATGTGACCTAATGTGCATATCTGAAGCACTAAAGTCTAAAGAAGGAAAAGGGAAATGATGTCAGAAAGCTATGATTGAATTTTAAAATAAAATAATTTTAACTATGGCCACACTTGAGTCTGTGACTTAAGTTCAAAAAATATGTCAACATTTACTTGGAGAAAGTTCTGAGTTACACAGAACTTGCACAGGTACTTAAGTTGATTTTCTGGGCTCCATATTCATTAATTCAATTCAATTCATTTTTATTTGTATAGCGCTTTTTACAAAGGTCATTGTCTCAAAGCAGCTTTACACAAACAAAAGTAAAGTGAAGTGTGTGTGTGTGACGGCTCTGATGAGCAAGCAGGGCGACGGTGGCAAGGAAAAACTCCCTGAGATGGTGATAGGAAGAAACCTTGAGAGGAACCAGACTCAACAGAGAACCCATCCTCATATGGGTTTACACTGTAGTGTGCGTGTGTGTGAGCACAATGTGTGTTGGTGTAGTCCATGGAAAACAGCTGAAGCGTTTTCGTGGCAGTATGAAGCATTGCCGGTGGACAGGTCCAGAGTGAAGGGGGGGGAGGTCTGGATCACCGGCAGCTCAGGAGTGTAGCTCGGCAGAAGGAGAAGGAAAGTGGTTAGGTACACTCACAGTCACCGTGTGGAGATAAAACTCAACATCCACGAGTCCCCCAGATCTACTCCTTTGATAAAAACACTAGTCGCTAAATGCTAGGTTAAATAAATAAGTCTTCAACCTCGACTTAAACACTGAGACCGTGTCTGCTTCACGTACATTAACTGGGAGACTATTCCATAATTTTGGGGCTTGGTAAGAGAAGGCTCTGCCCCCTGCCGTGGTTTTGGCAATGCGTGGTACTGATAGACAGCCTGCATCCTTAGAGCGAAGTAGGCGCGGCGGAACGTAAGGTACTAACATATCGCTTAAATACTGCGGAGCGAGACCATTTAATGCTTTATAGGTTAGGAGTAATATTTTAAAATCGATGCGGAATCTTACTGGGAGCCAGTGTAATGTAGATAAGACTGGCGTGATATGCTCATACTTCCTAGTCCTAGTAAGGACCCTCGCTGCTGCGTTCTGAACTATCTGAAGCTTATTTATGCATCTAGACGAACATCCAGATAGTAAAGCATTACAGTAATCTAATCTGGACGTGATAAATGCATGGACTAGTTTTTCAGCATCACTTAGCGAAAGTATATTTCTAATCTTAGCAATATTTCTGAGGTGGAAAAATGCTAACCTGCTTACATTATCTACATGCGCCTCAAATGAGAGATTAGAGTCTATAATCACACCGAGATCTTTTACTGTTAGACTACTTGAAACAGAGAGACCATCTAAAGTAACAGTGTGATCTCTAAACTTACTTCTAGCGGCTTGTGGTCCCAGTACCAGAACCTCTGTTTTTTCTGGGTTTAGCAGGAGAAAGTTGCTTAGCATCCATTATTCGGCAGCTTACAGAATAGCACTTGATCCAGCACTTCTGTTAAATGCTCAGGGAAGCATTTTTTTCAGTGGCAGACTGTTATATAATGTCGAGCGAATCATTACTAGGTCCTGGAAAGTTGTGCTATTGTATTTCTAGATGTGAAATTTACATCCAACACATTGGAAATGAACTAAACATACCAATATATAGAGTCCCACAATTATAGGAGGTGATTGGACAGTTGGACAGTTAAAGAAAAGGTGTGTATTTATTTCATGAGGCTGAAAAATGAGATTATGGAGGACTGTAATGCCTCCATGTTTAATCAGACTATATCAGTACTGACAGTTAACTGATTGAAAAATGAATGAGATGACACAAAACATAGGGGTGTATTGTGTAAGTCCTGTCTTTAATAAAAACAGCCAATCACCCAAAGGCGTAAATGGGACAAGCATGACATATCAGATTCTTACATTAATGCAGACACAGAAGCTGTTTCAGCTGCAGACTGGTATTTAACCAACAATATATAAGCCCATATAACAGAGTCTTAATCCTTTAATTTTCTCTCCATAAAAAGAATCCATAGGCTATATGGTTTATTGTGGATTAGCTACAGACAATCAAGCATGTAATAGAACAGCTTCACATAAGTTCCTGAAACCTTAACAGGTAGAGTCCTGGCTAATTCATTGGCTAATACATCAGATTTGTGAACTGTCATTGAAATTCAATATAAAAGCCAGACTGGCAAAACTTGGCAGCTAGCTCCCAAGATAAGTTGCAAGACGAATACTAAATGGCCAGCAAACTATTTTGAATTCAGCCTACTTTCTGGTTGGAGGATTACATTCTGATCTGTAAAGATGGTTGGTGTCAAAGTCTTTGCTCCCTTGTTGTTCTAGAGATGCATGCTCAGAAGTCAGAGCAACTTGAACTTTGTTTTTAAACTTTTGGAGCCATGTATGTACATCAAATCCATGTTTGAAATATCTGCATGGAGATTTGTTTTGTATTTAAAGTCCCTCCAACTTCAGGTAGATAGGAGTCTAGTCATGTATGACTAGCAATAACTGCCTGGGCATGTTGCCAAGATGGCTGCAGAGTGGACAGACTTTCATAGATGGACTTTTGTTTGACCTAATAAAGATTAGACATAAATACCCACAAATTAAAGCTGACATTCTGCACTTTACCTCATAGTCAGTGTTTCATTTCAGATTAATTGGCACTGACCAGTTGTTTATGGAATGCATTGTATGCTCTATTTACAAGATCTAATTTTTCACAAGTCTCTATGTTTCACTTGCTGTTATATATCAGTTTATAATTTTATTTTATAACTGTTAACCACAAAATCACTGTGCATAATACACTCTTAAAATAATGATAAAGCTTTTATTTATATGGCATTTAAAAATTACATAAAGGTATTACAATCGTTCAAGTAAGGACGTTTCTTATTTCTGACTGTTACAAAGCCCTGACACTGGAGACTCCTTCCAAAAATGCTGAATAAAAGTTCCCTCAAACATTGATTTTTATGTTTACATGGAGATTCTGCCAAACAAGTCGCTGTATAAGCTTCTACTATAGAAACGATAAACCTGTGACTTGCCTTGCAGCTAGAACGACTGCCCAAGCCGTGCTGCTGTAGAAAACGAATCCCCTTCTGACACCTCCTGACCAATCAGAATTGAGAATTTGACAGTGCTGGAGTCTAAGAAGAGATGGAATATAAGGTTAATGTAAATGTTAATACGTAACCAAGAGTAAACTTTAAAAATGAATGGGATTTCTCTCCTCAGATGGCCACAGACGTGTTGGAGGGTCTGCTAGAGGAGGATGATGAGGTTGTACAGGTGAGTGAGTGCATTTAATTATTTATAATCTGAAATGTTGTTTACTCAATTGCTTTATTATTTTTTTCTAATTTCCAAATTTCATTCAAATAATAATTCATGGATAACACACAGTGTTCATTGATATTCCTTAGTGCTGTTTTCTATGCATTATGATCACTACTGCTTTCAGGAAATAAAAATAAAATGTTTATATTAGTGTATTATTATAGTGTATTAGTGGAAAAAGTCTGTAATCTTATTTGAGAAATTGATAGTTGGTTAATGGACTTTTAAACCCTACTGTATGTGTGGCACTCATTAATTTGTATGTATGAATGGCTGTGCGAGTGTCATGTGTTGTCTCTCTCTGATATTTGTGCATTTTGGCAGGCCCGTCTGTAACAATTCTGTATTTTTAGTGTGTTTGAAAAGTGATTTTGACATTGCCTGCCTCAGATGGCTGGATAAATAATGTATGTCCTGAGAACGGCTGGGACTGTGAGTGCGTGAAGGTTTAACTTATCAGCCGTGGGTATTATGAAAACACCTACACAAGTAGATGCCAGCACCGCTGTGACAGCATATAACAGGCTACACTAAAATGACACACCTTCTTTAAAGAAATGAAACTCGTGCAATTTATCTTTCTTACCCACCCACACACACTCGCACACAGACAAACATATACATCATTCACATGCTTCAGAATAGTTGTGTGTTTTTCTGTGCTTTAGAATTAAGAATAAATGTTTTGAATTAATGTTTTATTATGTGATATCCGTGTTGTACACTTATAGCTATAATACAAAGAACTGCATTGAATATTTTATTTAAAAAAAATGCAGTCTTGTAAACTGAAGTGAGTGGAGAAAAGTGTATCAGGTGACTTCCTTGTGAAACGTTTAAATTGAAATCTTACCTTAGTGTAAAGCTCACTAAAGCTCATTAAACTTAAGCTTGTCATAATCTGGGCTTCCTTTGTACAATTATGGCATGATTTAGACACAATTTTACTGCCAGTTTTTTTTAGTTAATGCTAAATCAGCTGTAAATCAGGTGATAAATTGTGTGTGAGAGGACAAACGATGCTGATTAATGAGTTCCACTGTGCGGTCGGAGGTCACGCAGAAATGTCAAAAGAAAATTTAATCGGACCTTGTTTAAAATGAGCAGTGTCACAATATGATATAAATATTAGAAGCCTATTTAGCACCGTCAGTTATTCGACTTTGCTGTCACCAGTAAAATGTGGTTGCTTAGCAAGTGTCTGGCTTGTGTTCACAAATTCACATGGCACTAATTGAACAGTTGAGACGATGTCCTCAGTGTCCATACTTTTTGACCGTTACGTTTCTTATGAAGTTTCAAACTGAGCGCCTGTCTGCTTGTTATCTAGAGGTGTAACACAATGCTACTGTCTATATCTATTTGGTACACCAGATATCTACATCTGTATCTGAAGTGGTTAATAATGAATTTAATGAGGTATCTTATGGTGTGTGCATCTGCGTGTGAGGCAACATACTGTGTGTGCAACTGCACGAGAGGTATATATTGCGTGTGTGCTCCTGTGTTGTGAAGTTTCATACAATGTACGGACCTGTGTTGTGAGGTATTGTACAATGTGCACACCTGTGTCATGAGGTCGTACAGAGTGTGCAACTGCGTTGTGAGGTATTGTACAGACTGCCCCACTGCGTTGTGAGGTATTGTACAGACTGCCCCACTGCGTTGTGAGGTATTGTACAGACTGTGCACCTGCGTTGTGAGGTATTTTAGTGTATGCAACTGTGTTGTGAAGTATCTTACTTTGCACAACTGCGTTGTGAGGTATTGTACAGACTGCCCCACTGGTGTTGTGAGGTATTATACAGACTGTGCACCTGCGTTGTGAGGTATTGTACAGACTGCCCCACTGCGTTGTGAGGTATTGTACAGACTGTGCTCCTGCGTTGTGAGGTATTGTACAGACTGTGCTCCTGCATTGTGAGGTATTGTACAGACTGTGCTCCTGCATTGTGAGGTATTGTACAGACTGCCCCACTGCGTTGTGAGGTATTGTACAGACTGCCCCACTGCGTTGTGAGGTATTGTACAGACTGCCCCACTGCGTTGTGAGGTATTGTACAGACTGCCCCACTGCGTTGTGAGGTATTGTACAGACTGCCCCACTGCGTTGTGAGGTATTGTACAGACTGCCCCAGTGCGTTGTGAGGTATTGTACAGACTGCCCCAGTGCGTTGTGAGGTATTGTACAGACTGCCCCAGTGCGTTGTGAGGTATTGTACAGACTGCCCCAGTGCGTTGTGAGGTATTGTACAGACTGCCCCACTGCGTTGTGAGGTATTGTACAGACTGTGCTCCTGCATTGTGAGGTATTGTACAGACTGCCCCAGTGCGTTGTGAGGTATTGTACAGACTGCTCCACTGCGTTGTGAGGTATTGTACAGACTGTGCTCCTGCGTTGTGAGGTATTGTACAGACTGCCCCACTGCGTTGTGAGGTATTGTACAGACTGTGCTCCTGCATTGTGAGGTATTGTACAGACTGTGCTCCTGCATTGTGAGGTATTGTACAAACTGCTCCACTGCGTTGTGAGGTATTGTACAGACTGTGCTCCACTGCATTGTGAGGTATTGTACAGACTGTGCTCCTGCATTGTGAGGTATTGTACAAACTGCTCCACTGCGTTGTGAGGTATTGTACAGACTGTGCTCCACTGCATTGTGAGGTATTGTACAGACTGTGCTCCTGCATTGTGAGGTATTGTACAGACTGTGCTCCTGCGTTGTGAGGTATTGTACAAACTGCTCCACTGCGTTGTGAGGTATTGTACAGACTGTGCTCCACTGCATTGTGAGGTATTGTACAGACTGTGCTCCACTGCATTGTGAGGTATTGTACAGACTGTGCTCCTGTGTTGTGAGGTATTGTACAGACTGTGCTCCTGCATTGTGAGGTATTGTACAGACTGCGCCACTGCGTTGTGAGGTATTGTACAGACTGCCCCACTGCGTTGTGAGGTATTGTACAGACTGTGCTCCTGCGTTGTGAGGTATTGTACAGACTGTGCTCCTGCATTGTGAGGTATTGTACAGACTGTGCTCCTGCGTTGTGAGGTATTGTACAGACTGCCCCACTGCGTTGTGAGGGATTGTACAGACTGCCCCACTGCGTTGTGAGGTATTGTACAGACTGTACTCCTGCGTTGTGAGGTATTGTACAGACTGTGCTCCTGCATTGTGAGGTATTGTACAGACTGTGCACCTGCATTGTGAGGTATTGTACAGACTGCCCCACTGCGTAGTGAGGTATTGTACAGACTGTGCACCTGCGTAGTGAGGTATTATACGGACTGTGCACCTGCGTAGTGAGGTATTTTAGTGTGTGCAACTGTGTTGTGAAGTATCTTACTTTGCACAACTGTGTTATGAGGTATTGTACAGAGTGCACATCAGAATTTTGAGGTGTTGTATAACGTGCGCACGTATGCCGTGAGGTATTGTGTAATGTACACACCTGTATCGTGTGGTATTATACAATGTGCTCACTTGAGCTGTGAAGTATTGTACAGTCTGCACAACTTTGTGATGAGATTTTCACTGTCCTTTCACGTAATGCTGCCATGGAACCATGTATTCGTAAGGATTCCATCCTGAAATCTGGCAATTATTGGACCATCATCTCAATTCTGCAGTACAGTATGTCAATATTCAAAAATTCATCAAATAAGTGCAACATAAACATGTTGAAAATTGAAAACACAAGTCTGAATATATCTCTCTAGGGCTATGATGCTGATGTTGAGAGGTTTGCACGTAGTGTGCTTTAATGAAAGTTGATGAATCACTCACCGCATGCTGCACTAAATCGGTGTTACAAGTGTCACTTGTCTGTCGAGCATCCCCCCCTCCGAGCTCCTGTTTTGCTGCACAAATGAGCTAGTGTTCTTGTCAGGCAAAGTTCTCTCCTAGGCCTAGTGATTGATCTTGCTTTGTGAATCACTATATGTGTGCAATATGTACAAAGTAATAAAATCAGTTTCTGTGCTCTCCTATTAAATACCACCACTGATAGACATCACTCATAAATCAGCACTACTGTTTCACTCCCTACTTTTGTTCTCTCTATCATATTTAGCAGTTTTATGTTCTCTTAGCTGTTTTCCATGTCCCCTCACATCGTCTTCTCAATCCCAAATACATAAATTCTGCTTTAATGGCGTGACAGATTTCCGTATTACCAAATCAGGTCGTAAACAAGCAAATATGCAATGTGCAACACATGACATGTGAACAGTTGCTAACAAAATTCAGGTTAAATTGAGACTTGAATGTTCACAACCAACATTCCAAACCTTATCATTGAGATTCGGAAGCTAATCTATTGCCCGCAGAGCCAAAATGATCATTTCTTTGTAGTGCATTATCTAATAATTCAACAAAAAATGATGTGAGGTCTATAAACAGTACAATGTAAATTAGAAAGGAATTCTTACAAATGTGATCCCAATGGCCATTCAAAACTAGCCTAATGGGCAATAAAACCAACCCAGTTCCAAAATTCAAACTATGACACTCCTAAATTAGGTAGAAAATCTTTACAATTATGACTTCCATTGCCATATATATTATGTTAAAGAAGTAACATTGTACATACAATACATTATTAAACCAGAACCATACAGAATTCCTATGAGAAGTAAATCGATTCATTGAGGCACAAACATTCATTCAGTAAAAAATAATACTTTTATTTTGGATGGATGGATTGATGGATTGATGGATGGATTGATGGATGGATTGATGGATGGACTGATGGATGGATTGATGGATGGACTGATGGATGGACTGATGGATGGACTGATGGATTGATGGATGGATTGATGGATGGACTGATAGATGGACTGATGGATTGATGGATGGACTGATGGATGGACTGATGGATGGACTGATGGATGGACTGATGGATGGATGATGGATGGATGGTTTGATGGATTGAGTCATGGAATGATGAATGGATGGATGAACTGATGAATGGATGTATGAACAGACAAGAGAGCCAGCTCAATGTTGGATATTTCTCTTCTTTGCAGAGAAAACCCTATTAATACTAAGAAAAAATTCCAAGTGTTTGAAACTTTATAGAGGGTGTCCAAGATGATAATTGTACAATTATATTTAGAGAAGTCAACTAGGTTTAATGAATCTATAATATATATGGTGAATCCTTTTTAAAATGAGGGCGAAGCCTCAAACAACAACAACAAATCTTTGCTGTCATTATAATAATAGCAGTGAATTCATTAGGGATGGGTCTTGTAGTTATAAATTGAAAGCCGTTGGATAACACTGATCACTCTGTAGAAGTTAATTCCAAATGACTGGGAAAAGTGACAACTGTTTTTTGGCAGATCAGCAATGACAGTGGCTCCCTAGCTACAGTCCTCCATCTAATCAACCATTACAAGTGCTATTTCTCCCTGATACTGCATGGAACCTAAGTGTGGATCATCTCCGATGAAGCAGTTTATAACCTTTTCTTTTGTATAAAATACACAAAGAAAATAATCCTGGATGCTTGTTCGTGTCTCACAGAAATAATATCACAATTTCTAGAGGACATTTTCCAACCCATTGCTCATCAACATCTGTTAAAGATTAGTCACACTTTCTACAAATCCTTGAATGCTACAAAGAACAATCCCTGCAAGACTCTGCTTTTTTTTTTAGTCTATACACAATCGTCCCTAATGAAGATGGATTGAAGACTTTGAAACTTTTTCCTCAATGCACAGCTAGGAAAGAACCCACCCACTGTTATTCTCTGAAGATTATCAGAACTCTACTTAATACTAAATTGCTGCAGTTTTAATTCAAATAATTCAAGATGTTGTAGTGTGATGTGGCCTGATGCGAAACAGAGAGCCATCAGCACCCAAAGTTGGTTATATCCCCAAAATGTTTGATTCCTATTACACCACAGTGATATGCCAACAATTACAATTTTTAATTTATTAATGAACAACACATCCTGCATTTTTAACTATGATTATAGTTACACTTAATGTTGTGGAAAGTCCCTGAGATATAATAACTGCTATAAACAGTCGTTTCCTCACCGTTGCCTCTTTTTTCTCTCTCTTATAAAGTTCATAAGACAAAAAATACAGCTTGTTATGCTACTAAGAAACGAGAAAGTTCAAGTCTTCTGGCCTGTGGCAGAAAACTTGCTGGATATTTCTATAAGTGCTGCCTTATAGAAAACCTCAGCATAAATAAAAACAACAATCTGTTTATTATTAGCCATAGATTATGAGGAACATAATTATGTGAAGTCCATCAAATGTCCCTGTGAATTAGCTGTTACTACAAAAACAATCATGTATAAGTCCTTAAACACATTCGCATATTTACGGACACCATGATATTATTAGAACACTCAATGAAGAATAGGATTATTTTGGTTATAAACCTTGTTTCTTGTATCATAACTGCTTATTTTTTTAAATGTTCTTCATTTCTCAGGTGTGGTATTTGTTAGGATGGTCGTATTATCTCCAGGTGGACAAACCCGGTAGTGCAGAAGACTCAGAAAGCTTGAAAAAATCAGCCAGAATCTACCTTACCAAAGCAAAAAAGGTAATACTTCACACGCACCAATATCTGAGATCATCTTTTCTTTTTTTTTTTTTTTTCTTATTCAGCTTCCTTATTCAGGACTCAGCAGGATTTTTTTCCATCTTACACACAGGCACACACTCCTTGGCCTTGTTTCAATTTTTTTTTTTTTTTTTTTCACGCAGTGGTGAAATTTCTCTCACACTGCTAGCAGTTGAGAGGCACAGACATGGGTAATGAAAATAAAAAGTTGGGGTGATGGAGAAAAGCAGTGAGAGAGTTTCTAGGGAGATGTACATGGTTAGTTTTTTTTTCTTTTCCTCTGTCTTTCCAATTCCTGTAATGACCTTTTGATGTTATTGGAGTTCAGCTTCCTCTGAAGACACTATTTGCAGTCTTCTTTCTAATTTTCTCATTTTTTTTGGCTTTCTGTCTCTTCGACTACGTCCTCATACTTCCTCCGTCTGTATGATCGGTCATGCTCTGTCCTTCGCTCAGTCATTCCTGTCCTGCCCCATCTGTCGTTCTGAAGGAGGATTTGCTACTGTCTTATCCTTGAGCCATACAAGATGAATCATTGGCACATACACAGTCTCTCTGTCCATCTTTATCAGCACATTCGACTAGACTCCTTTCTATGCAGCCTTTCTAAGTGACCCATGACTCCTCTGGAAGGCATGCTTCATTCGTTATGATAGAAAAACAGAACAACCCTGATAAATTGTGCCAGAACATTCATAATCATCCAGCAGCACAAGCTAGAATTGACTTGAACTCATGACCTTAAAAGCGGGTTACAAACAGGAGATCAAATGCCAAAGGTCTTTGCAAAGTAAGCAAGCGTTCACCAAAAAACAAGATATTAATGAAACACTATAGTAAAAACTATAGTATATACACTTACGTTACCTCTGTTTTTTATTGCTTTTTCTCAGATTTTTATTAAGCTATTGTTGAATTACATACATACTGTACATACATACATTTTAACGGGGCAGTCGGGGCCTAATGGATAGAGTCGGACTTGCAACCCGAAGGTGAACCTGAAGGTTGTGGGTTCGAGTCTCAGGTCCTGCAGGGACTGTAGGTGGAGGGAGTGAATGACCAGCGCTCTCTCCCACCCTCAATACCACGACTGAGGTGAGACATTTCAGCAAGGCACCGAACCCCCAACTGCTCCCTGGGTGCCGCAGCAAAAAAAGGCTGCCCACTGCTCCGGGTGTGTGTTCACAGTGTGTGTGTGTTCACTACTGTGTGTGTGCACTTGGATGGGTTAAATGCAGAGCACAAATTCCGAGTACGGGTCACCATACTTCGCCACAAGTCACTTCACTTCACTTCACGACATGTAGCCTGCATAATATTTCTTTTGACAAGTAGTGTATAGAGTGTGTTTATGGTTTCATGTACAGTATATATTACTCTTTTACTGATTCATCATTAATTAATAAGGCCTTTGCAGAATGTCTGTACATTACATAATATATATGAGTTTAACAATGCTGTGTTAATGGTAATGAGTAAAATTAGGGCAGTTTTCTTATAAAATGACTATAAAATTATAATAATTGTATGTTGGAATTAGCAGTGTTCATAGCATATGTTTTTCAGGAATGTTTTTTTTAACACATATGCTTCACAATTATTTATAGTTTTCACATTCAAACACATTTTCACATTCTTATTTGTCAAAAGACAAACAATACAGCTGTGATAACCTTTGTGTATAACAATGCCTCTTTATTCTTTATCCTGTATGTATGTGCTAATGTGTGTGTTTGTCCTTTGGTATATATGTAATATTGTGTATTTGTTTCATTTTTAGTCTAGCACTGGGCACTGTCGTCTCTAGGCTGTTCTTCTCTCTCTCTCTCTCTCTCTCTCTCTCTCTCTCTCTCTCTCTCTCTGTGTCTTTTTTTCTGTCTCATTCTCTTTCCACCCCTACAGATTCTATGTCTCACCTTGCCTTTGTACCTTCGCTTCCTGTTTCCACATTTTCCTTTCGCTACTTTTCTTTTCTCCGTCACAGTCTGTGGCTCCGGGCGCAGTTCAAATTCAACTTCACTTGCTATTCGCCATTGATTTTCTGCCTCCTGCACGATGCTGACTTTGAAGGCTCTTTTTCTCCGTCTCCATGTCTCGTTCGCTTTCTGGACAAACAGAGAAATTTGTAGACATACTGTAACTGTTGTGAAATGTGCCGTAAATGTGCATGCTGAAAGTGAGCATGCAGGCTGTGTTTGTGCGTTGGAGTCTACTCTTGTGAACTTTGTACAAACACATACATCAAGGTCTGTGATCTGCTAATGTCTGTGATATGTGTGGGACAAGTGGGATTTAGTGTTTAGTGTTAGAGTTTTAGTGAGTGAGAAATTCTTCATAAAGCATGTTCTTATGTTCTTATGTTTAGGGGCAGTCGTGGCCTAATGGCTAATCACTAGCCACCAGAACAGCTTTCTGGCAAAGATTCTACAAGTCTCTGGAACTCTAGTGGAGGGATGAACACTGTTCTTCCAAAAGATATTCCCTCAACTGGTGTTTTGACATGTCACTCCAAAATCTCTCAAAAAAGTTCATCTGGGTTGAGATCTGGTCATTGTCAAGGCCATAGTGTATGGTTTACATCATTTTCATCCTCATCAAAGCATTTAGTGAGCTCTCACGCCCTGTGGGTGGGGGCGGGGTCATCCAGGAAGAGACCACTCCTACCAGGATAAAAATGTTTCATCAGGGTTAAAGGTGAACAGGCAGAAGAACTTACTGATTTGTATTGATTTGATATGAGTGCACAGGCTTCTTCCCTCTACTACAGATAATAGCTATTTTTTGGGGGGGAAGTCGTGGCCTAATGGTTAGAGAGTCGGACGTTGTGGGTTCGATCTCAGGTCCGGCAGGGATTGTAGGTGGGGGGAGAGAATGACCAGCGCTCTCTTCTACCCTCAATACCACGATTGAGGTGAGACCCTTGAGCAAGGCACCGAACCCCCAACTGTTCCCCGGGTGCCGCAGCAAAAGAGGCTGCCCACTGTTCACAGTGTGTGTGTTCACTACTGTGTGTGTGCACTTGGATGAGTTAAATGCAAAGCACAAATTCCGAGTATGGGTCACCATACTTGGCCACAAGTCACTTCACTTCACTTATGTATAAAGATAAAATACTCACTCAATCTGGCCACTAGTCTAACCTAGGAAGATTTAGAAAAAGAAACCTTAGAAATATAATATAAAAAATGTGAAGTTTTGGTTATAAATAAGTTATCTGTACTCTTATTGTCCATATTCCCCTAGGCTGCCTAAGGCCTTGTTCAAGGAGAAGGTTTCTTATCTGTTATGAACAGTCAGTGCACATTACCAGAATTTTAGGTGTTGGTCTTTGTACTATTTTCAGGCACAATGATTGAACAATAGAAGAAGACCATGCAATGTTTTTACAATCTTCTGCTGTCCTCTAAACTCTTAAGACTGTTGTGTGTGAAATTCCCAGGAGATCAGCAGTTTCTGAAATACTCAAACCAGCCCATTTGGCACCAACAACCATGTCATGGTTAAAGTCTCTGTGATCACATTGTGCCCCATTTTGATGGTTAACATGAACATTAGCTAAAACTTTTGACCTGTATGATTTATGCATTACATTCTGCCACATGATTGGCTGAATGGATAATTGTATTAATGTGCCGGTGTGCAGATGTTCTTAAAAAAGGTGAGCGTATGTTGTTTTCTCCCTTAACCAAAAATCCTGGACACTGTAGCGTTAAATACAGAAAGTATTCAGTTATAACACTTTGCTAGTCATTCTAGTCTTTCACTGCTTAAATGAAGTATTTCCTCTGCTTTTCTTCAGTGACTGAAAGCATTCTCATAAAGGCTGTGAACACACACTTGAGATCGGCACTAAGTCAGTGAGATCGGCATTAATACCCATTATAATACCCGTTATTATGACTATTATTACTTTAATTTGGTGAAAATGCTGAAATACATGCAAAGTTCATCCATCCATTCATTCAGTTAGATTTAATGGAAATAATGGTTGATCGTTAGAACAGATTCTCTTAAGTGTTTTCCTTATTATTGTATTATTATATTACTTATACACTTATTAATTTTTAAAAACAAAAATGATTGTAACAGAACAACAATAACAACAACAATAATAATAATAATAATTCAGGAATAATAATAATTCCTGAGTATCAGTTATACGGTAGAATCACTAGGAGGCACTATCTGTGGGAGGTTTAAATGCACACACACACATTTCTGAAAAAAAGAAAAGGAAAAGAGGATTAATCCATGTTATCAGCATAGCTTCAAGGGAGAGATAGTGTATGTGTGCACAGTCGTACATGCCGTTTAGACATTAAGGTCAGTTTTGGCTCAAGCATCTCCTGCCAAGTAGTCCATCAGACGAGGAAAGAGAGCATGAGATAAAGGATGGTGCTGAGAGTCAGAGATAAAAGCTTGGAGATGGTGATTTAAGACAGAGACAAGTCTGGGACAAGTCATTGATCATAATCTGATTGATCCAAGCAGAGAGAGAAGAGAGGAAAAAGGAAAAAGGACACGGCAAAAAATCTGTTCATTTCATGCTTAAAGGTGTGATCAGATGTTAGCATGGATTTAAAAAGCGTTAAGGAATGCTACAGCTGTATTTATTACAGTGTCATGTTGCTTCCAGTATACAATGTGGCATGCCGCTTCCAATACACAATAAGATTTTTCAAAGAGCACAGCCCTTGATTTAATCCCCCGAGTAAACGGCATTGCTGCATTGTTTTCATTGTGGTGTTATTAAAAGCTCAGAGAAATTGTTTAAACCTGCGGTTCTCAAAGGGCTCTTTGAAGCGTAGCCATCAGGTCTGTGGTATTTTCCTTTTAATAATGTTATTTTGGTTAAGATCAATTTCAACCACTATAAAGTCATTATAGGTATTATGAGTGTAATGGACTGCTCAGTTGACGTAAAGAATACAAAGAGAGAGGTGTGAACTCTATATATTTTATTACAAATCGAACTGATGTTGATTTAATTATTACCATATTGATATGCACAATATGTCTAACATTGAATGGTTATTGTGGAAGAAAGGGTGATTAAATGAACAAAACAAAACAAAAAAGCAGAAACAAATCATAAAAAGGCATGTAAAGAGTCCCCACAACAAGATGCTGCCACCACCATGCTTCACTGTGGGGATGGTGTTCCCCAAAATGAGCAGTGTTGGGTTTCTGCCAACCGTAGTGCTTTGTGCCAAGGCCTAAAAGTTCAGTTTTGATGTCATCAGACCAGAGAAACTTTTTCCACATTGTTTTTTCTTCCCCCAGAGTCTCCAAATTTGATTTCATGTAGGTTTTATCCTCTAATAATGACTTTCTTTTCATCGCTCTTCCATAAAGCCCAGCACAGTAGACAGCAGTAATGATGCAGTAATGGTTCAGATATGCAGATGTATACGAGTAGTGCAAAAGAAGCTGGTAAACATTACATCAAAACCGTGCAAACATACTGTAAAAAATATTTGATCAGGTTCATTACCAGTAACAATGTTTGCACTGCTGTGGCAGTATGACATTTAATGCCATCTTCTCTGAAAACTATTCCACTTTTATCTTAAAAGCACTTGCTGTCTCACACACACAATCTCTCACTCTGTCTGTAATGTCTTTATGTAAATCAGCCCAGACATTAAAGAGGTATAACACATTAACGAAACAAATACACATATTACAGTCTGCATATAGAGATATATCCAAGAGTGTACACTTTGATAACATGGTTATGGATAAACAAAGCATCATTTTCTCCATAATCCTGATACCATCATACTCATAAGTACCAAGCTCTCTCTATATCTAACTTATTTACTAAATTCATATGACCTGTATTTATAAAGGTATAGAATATCAAACAACTGATATTGATAATTGATGTTGATATCAAAAGAGCAAAGCTTAGAAAATATCCCAAGAATGACAGAGATAAGACTTTGGGCATGAGGATTATGGGATTTTTAGGAACTATTATTCTTGTATTCAGCCTCTTCATTTTGAAATCAAGGTCAGCCCTTCTGCCGACCTTCTCCTGTCAGAGAGAATTAGGGTGCACACAGCGAACAACAGCACCCATTACTCAATTGGTCACAGCAAGGTATCGCCACTATAGCAACGGCTTAACGAAGTGTGTCTGATTTAAAGCATGGACTACAGATTTGAACATGCTTTCTAAACACAAGTTCATGCACACCTGCATTAGTAGGTGAAGATTTTTGCCTGCACTGGAGATCCAAGATGAATGTGGACTGCTGATGGTGCCTGTCTCTCACACACATTTGTCTTACTATCCTTGTGAGGACCTTCCTTTGACATAACTATCGCATTGATAGTAATTAACCCTTTACCTACACCTACATCTAACCCCATAACCCCAGTAATAACCCCAGTAATCAAAAGGAAACCTTTTTTTTGCTCTTTTTTTTTCAATAATAAAAATAAAAGCTGCAGCTTTCCTCATGGGGACCAACCAAATGTCCCCATAAGGTCAAAACTGACAGATATTCCTATCCTTGTGGGGACAAACACACAGCCAATAAAGCTGTTTCCTGTGTACAGTCTGAAGCCAGATTTTTATAGTGATAAGATATTTGCAGGAGCCATTTTCTCGTTCAGTATCCGCTCTGTCACACACTCATTAGCGTTATAGTATAGCAGGTACCGTGGGACTGCAGACCAATGAAACTGGTTGAAGCTCTAAATTAGACATTTTGCATTAATTTCCAACAGTTTGCATCAGGCTGCTTACATTTCATAAATATTTGCTATGCATTGGTTTATTAATTGTTTTTGGTGTGTCTGTCTCTCTGTCTGTCTCTCTGTCTGTCTCTCTCTCTCTCTCTCTCTCTCTCTGCATCTCTGTCTCTGTCTCTCTCTCTCTGTCTGTCTCTCTCTCTCTCTCTCTTTGCATCTCTGTCTCTGTCTCTCTCTCTCTGTCTCTCTCTCTGCTTCTTCATTTAGAACTAAATGTCACTAAATGTTGCTTTCTGTTTTCTATTAACCTCTATGTTCGGTTTAATACGAGGTGATAAAAGCTTTTTGAAGTCAGCTAAACCTTTTAATCATGCCAAAGCATATATAAACACATTCTATTTGAAATTTTCTTAAGCGTGTTTATGCATGAGCTGGCTGTCTGTGTGGATAATTACACATATAATGCACAATATGAGGCTTTATGATCTCTGAAATTTACTTTGGCCTCAGGCCTGTGTGTGTGTGTGTGTGTGTGTGTGTGGGGGGGGAGCCCTTTTTGAGGATCAATAATAATAGTAATACATGAGAAATTTGGCAGGTACAGGTCAAGAGCTTCAGTTAAGCTTCAGTTAAACATCAGAATGTGGTAAAATGTGATCTCAGTGACCGTGGTGTGATTGTTGGTGCCAGATGGTCTGGTTTGACTATTTCAGAAGCTCTTGGGATTTTCACACACAACAATCTCTAGAGTTTACGCAGAAAGGTGAAAAAAACCTTCAATAAGCGGTAGTTCTATATGTGGAAATGTCTTGTTAATGACAGTTAATAATGCCTTGTTAATGAGAGAGGTCAGAGGAGAATACTTTGAGCTCACAGGAAGGCCACAGTAACTGAAATAACCACTCTTTAGGACTGTGGTGAGCAGAAAAGCATCTCAGAACACACCATGACACAACAGCAGAAGACCACATTGGGTTCTACTCCTGACCAAGTGACATTTTTGATGCATGTGTATGCATGTGCATGCATGCATGCGTGCATGCGTGCGTGTATGTGTGTGTGAGTGTGTGTGAGTGATGACCTGGGTGTTCAGAGTAGCTCCACTCTGGCAGACTCAAAGCCTTATCCATTACTTAATCTTGGTAATGAGAGATGCTGCAACTGTTGCCTCACTATCTGCAGTTTCCTATGATTGATCGGCCCAGAGTGTGTTTATGCTCGTTTTATTACTCTGCAGTGTGGCACTCCCATTCATCACTGCAGTGTATGAATCATGTGTTTGATCTTAAAGGCTAATTGGTCATAACTCTTATAGCCAGTCATGCTGTGCATCAGATTATTGCTTCTTTTTTATATTCTGTATTTATATATATATATATATATATATATATATATATATATATATATATATATATATATATATATATATATATATATATTACATTGTTTGTTTGTACTTTTTTTCTTTCGGTGATGACTTTCCTACTCTGTCATCTCTTAAATATCTTTTGCAGTTCTTAATTATGTCAGGAAATGTTTCTTTACCACCTCAGCACAAAACTCCTAAACATTTTATGTAAACGTGACTAATCTGAAGTAGTCCCTGGTGTTATATTTACAGCCTTTAGGCACTTCTGGAGTGACAAGAGAGGACACACTAGAGAAAATCAATTCACTGTTTCTTTTGGCAGGGACTGTGTCACTTGATGTACAATTTGCAGTTGATGTGGAACCAAATTCATTTGTGCTGGGAAAGCAGGAGCTAATTTGTGGGACCTTCGTGTTTTTCAATTTTACTGAGAGAGTTTAGGAGAGAGAAGGAGGGAAAAATTGGATATATTGGCTGCGTCATTGTACACAAGAAGCGGACGACTATTATAGGCTAGGAATAGTACTATTATATTATAGCAATTTTAAATATGAATAAGACAATGAAGTGAAGTTACGTGACGTGACGTGTGGCCAAGTATGGTGACCCATACTCGGAATTTGTGCTCTGCATTTAACCCATCCAAGTGCACACACACACTAGTGAACACACACACACACACACACCTGGAGCAGTGGGCAGCCTCTTTTGCTGCGGCACCCGGGGAACAATTGGGGGTTCGGTGCCTTGCTCAAGGGTCTCACCCCAGTCGTGGTATTGAGGGTAGAAGAGAGCGCTGGTCATTCACTCTCCCCACCTACAATCCCTGCCAGACCTGAGACATGAACCTACAACCTTCTGGTTACAAGTCCGACTCTCTAACCATTAGGCCACGACTGCCCCCAAAAAATAGCTATTATCAGTAGTAGAGGGAAGAAGCCTGTGCACTGATATCAAATCAATACAAATCAGTAAGTTCTTCTGCCTGTTCACCTTTAGCCCCTGATGAAACATTTTTATCCTGGTAGGAGTGGTCTCTTCCTGGATGACCCCGCCCCCACCCACAGGGCGTGAGAGCTCACTAAATGCTTTGATGAGGATGAAAATAATGTAAACCATACACTATGGCCTTGACAATGACCAGATCTCAACCCAGATGAACTTTTTTGAGAGATTTTGGAGTGACATAGAGTGATTCATCCCTCCACTAGAATTCCAGAGACTTGTAGAATTTCTGCCAGAAAGCTCTTCTGGTGGCTAGTGATGGTTCAGCACCTTACTAATACACGTTAGTATGTACACTTAGTCTCTTTAAACCTCTCTTTGTGTGTGTTCCAGCTCTACATGAAGCTGCGTTGTGAGGATGCGCCCATGTTGGAGCACACTGAGCAGCTGTTAGGAGAACTTGGAGGAGAATTGGTCGCTGATGATGAAGGGGATGAAGCTGGACCCTCTATTGACGACATTGGGGATGACTTCATTCAGAGCAGTGAGGATGAGGAAGATGATGATGCCATGGAGCACTGAATGATAAATCTTTAATTTGACTCCAGCCGATGTTCTTCTGTTCCTTTTCTACTTTGTGCTCTGTTGTGACTGTTTTTAAATCCTGGTTTTGGAGATGGTTTTGTCAAAAATCTATCTGTCACTTCATCTTCAAAGTTAAGAACAGATGGCAAAGAATAAAGGTGGAAAGAATTATCCAGACACACCTCAAGTTTCTGAAAAAAGGAGAACAATAAAGGTGTTATCAACTGTGCCAAAGCTGTCTAGAAGTTTTTTAGGTTGATTAATAAGTATATTGATTATGGAATAATTCAGTTAGACAACTACTTTACAAAAATATGACTAGGAATGAAAACCTTTAGTATTCAAGGCTGCGATAACTTAATTCCTTGCTCCCTGAAGGGTTCCTTCTCGTATTCTCTGTCTCTCACACTTTTTAGTGACTTTGTTTTGTCTGATGCAGTGCCTTTTATAGTCATATAGTAGGGCACAAAACCCCTAGTGCATATGTTGCCTAGTATTACAAAGAACAGCCTGCACTACTATGACCGATCTCATATTTGTACCATTCATTTTGGCATTTCTCACCAAGTGGTGACTTTAATAATCATTTTGTAATCATTATTATAGATATTTTCATGGTGGGCTGTATGTAATGAGTCAGAAATGCCGTCAGGGATTAAATATTGCTTTTTAAATCAAATGCTAGCCTCGTGTTATTCTTTTCAGAAGTGCGTGTTATGCTAATAATGACAATACCAGAAGAAACTCCATGCATCTGGATCCTGATTTTTTTCATAAACGAATAGCAAAGAAAATGCTGATTTGCTGCCAAATTAATCATTTCTTCGTGACCGTGTTGGAGTGGAGGCAACGAAAAAAAAAAAAAAAGGTGCAGCAAGATCCCAAGACTAAAAAGGAAATGAGTAATACTTTGTCCAACACAAAGTCTTATTAATTCAATTCAGTTAGCACTTTTAACAATAGACATTGTCACAAAGCAGCTTTACAGAAATCTGCATGTAGAATTAGATCCCTAATGAGCAAGCCAGGGATGACAGGAGCAAGAAAAACTCCCTGAGATGACATGAGGAAGAAACATTGAGAGGAACCAAATTCAAAGGGGAGGCCATCCTCTTCTGAGTGACACTAGTATACATCATTACATTATACACTTGTAGAAGAGGAACGATAAACAGAACTGTGTCAAAGGATGTGAATGAGTCCTAGGATGAGCATAAGACAGTACTTGTGATCATACCATATCACAGGTCTACATGTACAAGTGAGATTATCCACCTAAGCAAGGGTGAGTCTTGGGTATAGTTTTTTTTTTTTTTTTTTTTCAGATCTTTAGGGTATCTACGTGGGAAAATCTACATCAGCGGAAAGTAAGTCATTAGTGCAGAAGCTCCAAGCAGACGCAGATACGATGAATCAGATGAATCAGATGAATCAGGAAGGACTGGAGCCACAGCAATAGAAGTGTGTCAGGAACAGGCAGCAGGAGTGCACATATAGCTCAACAGAGAGACTCCGGCAGGTCTAATTACGACAGAGAGCCAGAATGTACCAGGCATGAGAGCACCCTGCATTATAAAGTGTAATTTAAGCTTAGAATTGTGAATACCTGAGACACACCTCTGAATGACATCATGTGATGGACAGCACTCCATATTTGTCCTTCATGGTTCACTGTTTCAGCATGTTGCTAATTTTAAAAAATGCTTTTATTTAACTTTTTTTTTTTAGAAGCACTGTTCTTCTTTACCATGGAATAAATTGAGTCATAATGCAAATGTAATAGCTGAAAAAAATTGTGAGCTCTACTGAAAGCCAGTATTTGTATTATCTCATTATTGCCTCATTATCATGCTGAGCTTTCTCAAGGCCCAAGTTTTCTGTCCTCAGCATAGTTATTATTTGTCTGTAAGATAATGGCTATTACTGAGACTAGACTGTATGACTCATTTAAGTTCTATATATGGCTACAGAGATGCATTTCAAACACTTGGTGAACAGCAGGCTGGTGAAGCAAACCCTTGTTTCTTATTAAAAACACAATCCATGGTAGATACTGTAGACCTAAAACTAGATGAAGTCTCTTAACCTTGAAACCATCCCGAGACATACAAACTGTAGTTCCTTCTTTGGCTTTGCCTATATTTGTCTACATTTTGAAAAGTCGATAATTTTTGATAAGTAGTTGTAACAACACTGAAGAAATGTGAATTTTGTGTGGTTTCAGCAGTGACCGGTTCACGCCTTGTTTTTATATGCCATTCAAAATCACAGACTTTATCTGCGATATGAACGATTCATATGAACAACTCCCTGTATTTGGCTCATGATTGAAATTAACATATAGTGGGTGCTTCCTACCTCCTTCAGCCCATGACCTGAAAACTGACGGAAGTCCACCATCTTTAAAGATGCACCAAATCCTAAAGTGTGGTCAGGAGGAATCAATGATTCACAGGTGTATTCTATGCGGAAGTATTATTTGTTTTGGTGCGTGACATAACCCTGTAGTATAAATGCTCCACCTATCCCAAAATTACATGGTACTAATAAATGGTACAATAATAAGAACTGCAAATGAAAAGTAAATCATTTTCAATAAATAAACAGTGTGTACAAATAAATTCCTTGCCTGAAAGTCAGGTAATATGTCTTGCTTTAAAAATAGAGAAGTCAGGTAATGAGCAGAATCTTGTTTCAGCTAAAACATTAATATTTAGGCATGATATGTACATGTGCAACAATATTATAATTTATTGTGTAATCACTGTTCTGTTTCAGTGAGTAAGAACATCTAATTTGGTAAATACATTTGTTCTAGATTCCTCTTGTCCTCATTTCCGTTTCACGTATACTTTCACCACTTTCTCAGAGGGAGGAACAAAGAAGTGAGCAAGGGAAGCTAGTAGTAAAATGAAATGAAGTGCATTTGCTAGCTACACTATATGGACAAAAGTATGTGGAGACCTGACCATTATGGCCATATGTGCTTGCTGAACATCCCATTCCAGATTTAGTCCTCCTTTGCTGTTATAATAACCTCCACTCTTCTGAGAAAGCTTTCCACTAGAGTTTGGAACGTGGCTGTGGGTATTTGCTCATTCATGCACAAGAGCATTAGCGGCACTGATGTCAAGTGAGAAGGAATTCCAATTCATTCCAAAGATGTTCAGTGAGGTTGAGGTCAGGTCTCTGTGCAGGCCACTCGTGTTCTTCCACAAAAATCTTGACAAACCATATCTTCATGAACCTCACTTTGTGCACACGGTTATGCTGGAACAGGTTTGGGCCTCTTAGTTCCAGTGAAGGAATTTGTAATGCTACAGTATACAAAGACATTCTAAACAATTCTGTGCTTCAAACTTCATGGTAACAGTTTGCGGAAGGCCCAAATATGGCAATGATGGCCAGGTGTCCACATACTTTGGGCCAGATAGTGTATATCAGTTATCTTGGCTCGTGTAGGGTTGTTTCACTTCGAAAAAGTTATGTGTGTTTTTGTGTTCATTGAGTCAGAGTCAATAAGTGGCTGATGGTCAAGAACAATGTACTGGGTCAGAGCTGTTTTTTTTCTCACCTAGCCAGTGTTCACTGCAGACATGTTTGCTGCTGTGTGCTGCTAGCAATGAACTCCTTGTGTTGTCAGTTTACTTGTACTATAGGAAGATACTGTCATTCCTTGTCTTGATATTTATTCAGATACCTGAAACAATGTCACATAAAAAGCTTCATATTAAAACATAGGTGCATGAGACAAAGCAAAACAAAACTATGTTTCTTGATTAACTTTGAAGATTAGCATCTTATGCTCAAGGGGCATTGCAGTCTATTAATTCTCCAACAAACAAAAACTTGCCATAAGACTAATCACAATGACTCATAGACTGAAAATAAATGACCTTTTAGCATTAATCTTGGACAAGATTCATTCATTCAATATGATGACAAGAGTGGCTAATTAAAGCCTAATAAATACCGAAATGAAGTAAATAAATAAATAAAATGAGATTAGAGAATCTTAATAAAATGATTGACATGGACAATTGACAGATCAAATTAGCCTGAAAAATTGTAATAATTAGCTCCCTTCAAAACTAAGCATCAAAATTTGCAACCAAAGGAATAATGTTTAATTACCGAGTACATATCCATACTGTCAACTCCAGAAACATTGGTATGAGATGACAAGCATGATGGCATTGATGGTGGTATTAGCATGAAAAGCGGAGATTTGGAAGCTGATCAGTTTGAGCGTGTACAGATAATGAGGTGAAAGAACTGGACAGATGAAGGACTAAAGTGCTGCTCCATGCTCTCTTTATATAGAGATGATACAAGGGATATTGGCGCCACTGGTCCTTGAGGGTAATGTAGGAAACTGTTAACCTAGTCAACTTAGATTTCATTATAATATTATTCTTAGAGGGCATGGAAGATCACATGTTAATCGTAATGATTTATATGCAAGTTCTTCAGGGTGGATGTTTCCTTAAGAGTACAAGCAGCCTTAATTTTTAACCTGACCAAAGCAGGAGACCTGTGTATAATACATTACAATGCCCAATGAAGGTTTTAGTACTTTCTGGACAAAATATTTAAGCTTAAATCATTGGAGGAACACATGGTTCTTCTTGGCGAGTGAGCTTGGAACCATACTATTCTTCTCTTCACTCATGGGTGACCTGACTGTTATTCAGGATCTAGACACTTTCCCACTGCATTGGAACCATGCTAGTGCTTTCTTGGAAGTGGGCTGAGGAACATACATTTTCTCAATTATATATCCTGGCCATCTCCTGTTTATTTTTACATTCTGATTGTTATGGGTGGCATGGTGGTCCAGCAGGTGGTATCTCAAATTGCCAGGGTCCTTGGTTTGATCCTGAGCTCAGGTTACTGTCTGCGTGGAGTTTCTGTGCATGTTCTCCCCATGTCCGTGTAGGCTTCCTCAGTTTCCTCAGCAGGTTCTCAGTTTTTCCTCCCACCTCCCAAAAACATGCCAACTCTAAATTGCCCCAGGTATGAATGGTGCCCTGTAATCGCCTGGCATCCCATCCAGAGTGTATTCCAGCCTCACACCCAGAATTCCCAGGATAGGCTCCAGAACCAGATGAATGAAAGAATGACTGATTATTATATTTAATATTCTCTCAAACTGTCCTATAAGGTCTAACCAATGAATGGTTCCCGGAGCCAGGTTCAAAATGTTAGGTCTTCTGAGATGCTTTTCTGCTCACCATGGTTTTAAATAGTGGTGATTTGAGCTATTGTGGCCTTCCTGTCAGCTCAAACCAGTCTGGCAATTCTCCTGTAACCTCATCAGGAAGGCATTTCCACCCACAGACTGGACGTTTTTGTTTTTTCGTACCACATCACTGTGCAAATTCACATGATTGCTGTGTGTTAAAATCACAGGAGATCAGCAGTTCCTGAACTACTCAAACCAGCCTGTCTGGCACCAACAACCAGGCCACAGTCAAAGTCACGGAGAGCACTTTTTTTTTTTTTTACTCCATTCTGCTTTTTGGTGTGAACATTAACTGAAGCATTTGACCTGTACCTGCATGATTTTATGCATTGTGCTTTTGCCACATGATTGGCCAATTGGATAACTCCATGAAAGGGCAGGAGCAGAGGTGTTCTTATTTTATATTGTCATTGAGTGCATATAACTATGCAAAATATCACATCAAAGGAACTGACCTCTCTTCATCTACTAAAGGCTGAAAGCATTCATCTGTTTTGCCAACATAAAAAAACAAAAAGGACATGCAAATGACAAGGGCTGAAGGTTATCAAGCAGAACGCAAAACACACTCATTCTGTTTTATATGATGGCTGAAGGACATTGTTTTTCACTGACCTTGCTAAACGATAAACAAAAAAAAAAACATGTAACTGCTTAGGTAAGAGAGTGCTTCCTACTGAGCATGCGCATAAACATTTCTTATCATCTAACCCGCTGGTTCAGGTGGTTGTGTACAGAAACAGTGTACGCTTTGCTTCACTTCCTAATGTATCACAGGGTAACGAGGATAATGGTAAAGGCTTTGCTACTTTGCTTTCAATTATTTTTCAGAGTCTTATATTAAAAACAGAATTATTTGCATGCATGTATATTGCTTGTTCCTCCAAAATATTCCATGAGTCTAATTTGTATATAAATGATGTATTAGAATATAAAAAGCAAAAAATATATGAGATGAATACAGCAGTGACTGAGCAATTGAACATTCAGGATAAGTGAGGATAACAAAGCAGTATCAGCAATGGCTGCATGTGGTTCAAGTCCTCAGTTTGGTAAGTTGCAAATTTCTTCCATTTGATGACTTTGGTTTGTGTGTTTTTTTTTTTTTTTTGTATGTTTTCGTGGTAGGAAAGCACTTCTTATTAGCTTTTTTTTTTTTAAAAAAAAAAAAAAGAAACAGTATTCAGGTCTTTTATGTTATAATCATAATACTACATGATAGTCCATGATCTTTTTCTGAAAAGACACTAACGGCCATATTCAGAGTCAGTGAATTAAGTCCAAGTCCAGTTGATGATTTAAGTCCAAAAGGTAAGGTCAGTATTTATGTGGGGAAATGTGTGTATTCAGACAGGCTATGCACCTGTTAAATGCATGTGGTTCATGCTTCCAAGCTTACCAGATTTTTTTTTGAGTAGAAACGTCTGAATCTGGGTTTTTTACTAGTCTGTAGACCAGCACCTTTATACACAAGCACTTGCATTTAAGCCCTAAAAAAATCAGGGATAGAATACGCAGACTGGAAAAGGAAACTGTAGTCTGTTAGGTTTGAGCTCTAAATACTGAAATGTGCAATTTCTCACTGTGCACACTTAACTCAACTCTGAATACAGCCCTAAGAGGTTAAAATGACTTCACCTTCTGCTCTATCAGGTGTACAGTTTATCTCTGAGTTCAGGATTGTTCTGCTGGGGAATAAAGGAGCTGGAAAAACCTCTCTAGCAAACATGATTTTGTGCAGACAGACCACATCCCCAAGGAGTACTGCTCAGTGCATGAAGATCCGTGGAGTCGCAGCTGGAAGACTGGTCACTCTGGTTGACAGTCCTGGCTGGTGGAAGAACTTTCTTGTGCATGAGACGCCAGAGTTTCAAAAACAGGAGCTGGTGCTAAGTATGGCCCATTGTCAACCAGGACCCCATGCTGTTCTTCTAGTCATACGTGTGGATGCGTTATACACAGAGAAAAACAAACAAGCAGCGCAGCAGCACCTGGAGCTTTTTGGGAAGGACATCTGGAAGCACACAATAGTTGTGTTCACTTATGGTGATCGTCTTCAGGATCAAACAGTTGAGCAGCACATCGAAAGTGAGGGAGAAACCTTCTTGCAGTGGCTTGTGGGAAAATGTGGGAACCGGTATCACATTTTCAACATTGATAGATACAGAGGTACTCAGGTGAAGGAGCTGCTTGAGATGATCGAGGATATGGTGGCTGGAAATGGTGGCTCCTGTTATGAAATGGATAAAAAGTGTCTGTGTGAAGTCAAAGAGATGAAGAGGGTGGCAGAGGAGAAAGCAAACAAGAGGAGGATGATGGTACAGGAACAAAGAAATGTGCATGAAGGTGAGATCAAAGGTCTGTGCATCTTTTCAGAGCTAATATTTCTAAATGTCTTGTGATATATCACTTTTTTTTGTCTACTAGGCCATAACGTCTCCCTGTCCAACATAAGAATGGTGTTGTTAGGCTATCGGAGATCTGGGAAAAGTTGTATCAGGAATAATATCTTTGGAAGAGAGATCATTGACTTGAAGAGAACGTCACAATGTGTGAAGACTCAGAGTGAGATTGCTGGAAAAATCATCACTGTTCTGGACACACCAGGCTGGTGGAAGACTCTCACAGCAAGAGACACTGCAGAACTGGACAAGCAAGAAATATTACGCAGCATTTGTCTGTGTCCCCCAGGACCGCATGCTTTACTCTTGACTCTACGCTTAGATATGCCATTCAGAGATGAAGAGCTGAAATCATTGGAGGAACACATGGGTCTTCTTGGCGAGCGAGCTTGGAACCATACTATTCTTCTCTTCACTCATGGGGACTTGCTTGGTGACATGACTGTTGAGCAGTACATTGAGAGTGAAGGGAAGGACTTAAAGTTGCTTGCTGCAAAATGTAGAAACCGGTACCATGTTCTCAATAACAAGAATTTGCTTGATGGAGGCCAGGTCATGGAGCTGTTTAAGAAGGTCGAGGAGATGGTGGCGGAAAATGATGGTCTTTATTATGAAATGCACCCAAGGACTTATAAGGACGTGAGGCGGAAATGGAGATTAATGACCAAAAAATCCAAGATGAGGCTGAAGGTGAAGCGTAGAAGGATGATAAGCTCAGTGAAAGGTATGTTCATTTAATATACATATGAATTGATTCATATGTGTACATATATCTAATGGCAAGACAAACTCTGGTATGTTAGTGTGTATTAGGTGTGTAATGCAGTGCCACTATCTGTATTTGTAGTTGTTTAATTCTCCAAATATCTGTATTCGAATTTAAACCTAAAGTGGGCGTGGCCTGAACGAGAAGGTTTTTTGTTTGTTTGTTTGTTTGGTTGGTTTTAATTAAGTATAAATCCTGAATACACTGGGGGAAAAAAAACAAAGAGGTGGAAACGCCAGCACTGCTAGCATGGTCTATGAATTTTGTGGGACTATTTATTTATTTATTTATTAAAATCCCATTCACACAGTTATTTTTGTTTGTACTTGCCTGTGATATTTTCTAACCAGTTTAGTTGGTTTTATTTCTCAAAATATTAACAAACTAGTAGTCTATTTTAAACCAGTGCAATCCTGACCAGGCAGTTACTAAGGATGCAGTAAATGCATCGTTCTTTGTTCCACTTGTGCCAGTAAAAACCTTCTGCTTGCGTGACTTTTTTTTTTTTTGTTGTATCCCAGATGCACACCTCTAGTCTCAACCAGATGCCCTGTTATTTTTTCTTCTGGCAAAAAAGGCATATATATATATATATCTGTGTTTAGAAGACCTTATCTGTTTAATCTGAATAATGTATTAACGTATTCATTTTTGGTTACATCCCTAGTGTTTGTCATGTATGTTTGCTAAATAGTCCAATTGTATTCTGGTAGGTGCTGGACAATATCTGACTGAGCTTAGCCTCATTCTGCTGGGGTACGGTGAAGCTGGTAAAACATCAGCAAGTAACACCATCCTAGGCACAACAGATTTTGGATTCAAAAGAACTTCCCGGTGTGTGAAGAGAATGGGAGAGGTAGAAGGAAGACTACTCACTGTGATAGACACACCAGGATGGTGGAAACGTCTTCCAATAGAAGAAATGCCACAATTTAGCAAACAGGAAATTCTACAGAGTGTCTCCCTGGCCCCTCCAGGCCCAGTCAGTTTCTTACTGGTCATCCGTTTGGACAGTTCTTTTCAAGAGGAAGAGAGAAGAGCTGTGAAGGATCACATGAACCTTTTCGGAGACACGGTCTGGGACCAGACCATTGTTCTTTTCACTTGTGGGGATTGGTTAGGGGACAGAACCATTGAGCTGTACATTGAGAGTGAAGGTGAGGCACTAAAGTGGATTCTTGAAAAATGTGGCAATAGGTATCATATTCTCAGCAACAAGAACCAGAGAAGTAGCAATCAGGTCTCTGATCTCCTGAAAAAGATCGAAGAACTGGTGGCTGAAAACAAAGCATGTTGTTCAATGGGCATGTGGGAGTCGAAGGAGAAGACAGGGAGGAGCTTGGAGAATGTCCAGGCCAATGAGAGAGGAATACAGCAACAAACTGAGGATTTTGACTTGGATGATGATGTATTTACTACTGACATGAAATACAATATTTTTTAAAGAATTTTAAGTGTAGCTGTATAATTGGAACAATGAGAAGATGAACACAAAGACTTCTAAGTGTATTAAAGGTCCACATGTTATTTTTTTTAATGACACGAGTGCATGAAAGCTATATTACTAGCATTTAGAAAATTTAATTTACCAGGTAAAGGAATATGTGACACACAAACACTAATAAAAGAAGAATATATCAAAACTTTGTATCCTGTCTTCAGTTTTCTCTGCAGTTTTTACTCATTACTCAAAAAGGCTGTAGGTAATTTTTATTTCCACACTATTGCCATTTTATTAATTTATTTTAATAATTGCAGTAATTGCAGTGAATCTGAGGTACTCAAATTTTGAATGTTTTTTTTGTTTTACTTTAAATGCAACATACCATAAAAAATAAATACACAAATAAAAATAATGTTTAAATTTTTAGCATACGGATAATGATTTTTTTTTTTTTGATTGATGAAATGACTGGTTTGAATAAAAAGCCTGCTAACAGCTATTGCTTTTCTGTTTGCCATGCTTGCTATTTGGAAGAGACATGATGAAAAACTTCAGAAAAATTAGGAAACACAAATGGTGCTCTTGTGAGTATGCATAATAGTTTTATGCCTATACCTACACTGAGCCCCTGTTGTATAAGCTTCAACATTAATTGTAATTACTTAATTGAATTAATTGAATTAACTACACTCCTGAGCTGCCGGTGATCCAGACCCCCCTACGCTCTGGACCAGATGAGCATCACTCCTGAGCTGCTGGTAATCCAGACCTCCCCCCCCTTCACTCTGGACCTGTCCACCGGCAATGCTTCACACTGCCACGAAGACGCTTCAGCTGTTTTCTATGGACTACACAAACACACTTTGTACTCACACACACACGCACTACAGTGTAAACCCATATGAGGATGGGTTCTCTGTTGAGTCTGGTTCCTCTCAAGGTTTCTTCCTATCACCATCTCAGGGAGTTTTTCCTTGCCACTGTCGCCCTGCTTGCTCATCAGAGACGTCACACACACACACTTCACTTTACTTTTGTTTGTGTAAAGCTGCTTTGAGACAATGACCTTTGTAAAAAAGCGCTATACAAATAAAAATGAATTGAATTGAACTTTAGTTACTTACTTAGACCAAGAAAAATGTTTCAAATCTCAAAACTATTTTACATATTAAATTAGTAAAAGTATTTCTGGTGAAGCTTTGCACACTTCGGATAGGAATAAAATTCCCAAATAGGCCATGGACTTTAATTACTGAGTATGGTGCTAGAATGGTGTTCTTCTAGTAATGCTAATGTAATGATCTAGCGTTTCTGAACTTTGACTGGTAGTGTATACTTTATTAAAGAGTTAAGACTAAAGCATATAGAACTACAAGGCTAGGTAGCCAACGACATCCATTTACTCATTCATTCATCTTCAGTAAACTCTTTTCTCCTGGTCAGGATCATGATGGATTCGTGCTGAGTAATAGTTTCCTTTTAAACTTACAAAGCTGAGGAAAAAATTACAAATAGATTTCTTGACTGAGACTTGAACACTCTGCTTGATTGGTCCGAATATATTTTTTTTCCTCCCGCTCAACAGTAAACTTTCTTTCTTCTTTTTTTCTTTCTTTTTCCTGACTTAGAATGCATTTCAGGGCCTGTCACACAACTCTAAAAGAGAGCACTAATCTTGTGAGAAAGCTTTTGAATGTACCTTTTATGACCTGGCAGAAAAAAAAAAAATCTTTGATGCCAGAAATGTTATATCTTGGATATCTTGCACCTGAATGCAAAAGTGTTCCTACACTTCTTTGACATCAAATGAAACTCTGGTAGAAAGGCAACAACAGAAGCACACTGAGAGATTTTATGTAATGATAAATAATGGCACTTGAACGACACAGTAAAAGAGGCAAAAGGGAGCTCCATTTGTGACTTTTGTGGCCTGCTCTTTTGTGCTAGAGAACAGGATGTGTGTATTTAGTTTCACCTCTGGAAAACTCTCTTATAAGCAACTTTAAGCCAGTGGACAATTCACAGAAAGTTCAGGGAATGTTCTAAAGTTCTTACAAAAATCGCTATACAATTTCTTATCCTGGCCACGGGGGCTTATTGAATGAGTTAATAAGTACAGTGTAAACCATATTCTTTGGTCTTCAGAGCCAGATTTTGGACAGAATGTTATACAGCACTCTCTACCTTCATCAATCCTTTGATGGGAATTGAGGGAGAATCACTTGACTACATTTCCAGAGAACCTGTTCCAAGAATTCCAAGTCCCTAAATGGTACACCAGCCCTTTACAGGGCATCATGCACACCTAGGGTAACAGTAGCCAATCCAGATGTGAGGAAACCCATGCAGACATGGTGAGACCATGTGAAACTCCACACAGACAGTAGCCCAAGGTCAAGCCCAAGGCTACCCGCTGCACCACCATGCCGCCCAGTCAAGTTTGTTTTCACTGAAAATAAGCCTATATAATACAGAGACTGAAAATAAGCCAATTCACTGGTAAACTTCATGAGTTTGGAGGTTCATGTGGTGCTTTTGGGATATGTGGTGACTCATTGGTAAATGCTCAGTGTTAGAGAGCATAAGACTGTGATTTCAAATCCAAGAACTAGCAGAGAGCCAATTTTCCCTTAAGGAAGACCCTTAATCTCCAACCACTCAGGATTCTGCTTGCCTCACTTCTATGTTGCTTTGGATGAAAGTGGCTTACAAATTAATAGACTTAACAGGCTGACTTAATATTATGTATGATTCTTTAATCTTTGAATTCACCCACCTTGCACCATGTATTCCTGGAATAGACCTGGACACTACGACTTCATCCAACAGCAACAAAAGATATAGACATATAGATGTAGTTCATTTCAAATGGTATATAATGTAGTATTAAGCCACAGAAGACCAGAATGTAAAAGCTGTTTATGTGTAATATACAATGAAGTGTTCATCTTCAAGCCCTTGTACTGAATACTAATCATCTTGGGTTTTTGATTGATTAATACAGGCAGGGCATGTAGAATTTTTTAGTTGCCCACTACAGTTCCAGACAGATCCCCCAGAGCATCTAATTTAATGATAGTTATCAGGATGAAGACAGTTTAGCGGTGTTGATATTTTAAAGTACTCCTAAAAATAACTACTACAAAAGATTTGCCACCATATCTTACCCAGCCTTCCTGTGTATATTGTTCAAGTTAGATCTTTATGTTCTGTTAGAATGTTATTCCTAGCATTTATACACATTGTGATAAAGCTGTTCAGCTGTTTTGAAATTGTGAATTATTGCAGTGCAATTTTGAGCTGTATAAAATGAGAAATATTCATTCATCTTCATTAGCCACTTTATCCTGGTCAGGTCATTGTGACTCTTAAGCCCATTCCGGGAACATTGGTGCGAGGTGGGAATATACCCTGGATGGGATGCCAGTCTATTACACTGCAACAGACACATACATATTCACACCCAATGACAATTTAGAGTCATCAACCCACTTCTTGCACCACTCTGTGTAAACACTGTAGACTATTGTGCATGAAAATCCCAGGAAATCAGCACTTCTACAAAAACTTAAACCTGGCTGTCTGGCACCAGTAACCATGCCATGGCCAAAGTCACTGAGATCCCATTCTGATATTTGACGTGAATATTAACTGGAGCTTAGGTCCTGAATCTGCATGATTTTATGCATTGCACATGTATACAGAACAGACATCACCTTATGACTTTAAAAAATTTGCTATCTATTAATTTTTGCTCAGTGAGTGACACAAATCAGCTTGACAGTCACTTCTTGACCTATTTGCAAAGTATATGAAGTGTAAAATTATGTACTGTTTAATTATATATGCATTCCTAAGTAATTGATTTAATCAAAGTGATTCAGTAGAGAGCATCAGTCATTGTCAGTTTTGGAAAGCCATCGAAGATGATTGCTAGACTATTTGGCTAATTTAATTAAATATTTCCTGAAATACTACATCGGGACATCAGTCTATACAATCAAAGGAAAGCAATCCAAATAAATCATTACTTAATTAGCATAATGAACAATGGCAGCTTCTGAGATTACTGTGACTACTCTTAGAAGCCTCCAAGAAATTTATATTGACGGAGAGTAATCATTTTCTCATTATGTACTGATTTGTTTTCAGTGACTTACTCTTTCCAATTGATCAGGGTGCAGTTATATCTGACATTTAAGAGAAGAAAAAGAAAATTAAATGAGTTTTGTGGTTATGAGTGAAGATTAAATGAGCTTAATTGATCTCAATAAATAAAACTATTGAAGTGAGCATTTCACACTGGTCATTCTGTAAATGTCACCAGGTAGCTGGGTAGGGAAAAAAAAGCTTCTTGCCTTGATGCTTGTCATAATGTATTGTATTTGGAATGAGGATGATCTGATAGCAGTAGAGTATTGAGCAGAAAAATAACTGATCTTCAAAAAGGTTGAGTTGGAGTAGGTTGTTTCAGCCAAATGTTAATGCTTAGACTGCTAAATGGCATTAAATTCAGTGGGTTGGGAAACATTTCTGACAGGGATAAGGGATAAATAAGAATATTTTTGGAAGTGCCATTAAGATACAGAGAGAAAAGGAATACTTTTAGGTATAATTTATGGAGAATAATAGGTACATTTACAGTAGCACCTAGTCTTGAAAAAAGAAGTGATGGTTCTGGTGTAGTAATAATAATAATAATAATAGTTTTTTGTTTTCAAATTTATATATCTGAGTGTATAGTTTGATGTGAGCATCTATTTTTCCCCTAACAGTCAGAACACTTTCACTAGTCTGAATTCAATCTGCTCAAGAACATTGATTTTGGTGTCCCAGTGCACTTTCAGGGAGAGCCTGATCTGTGTGAAATTCTAATATCTTGAGGAAAATGGATAAAAATCATGTGAAAGACAGAGGGAGAGGAGAAGAAAGTGTTTTTGTTCCGAATAGCTCAGAGTCAGCATATGTCTAGTGATTTGAATGGCACTCAGTCACATACACACACACACCTTGTCAGCCAAGGTCTCAAATGGGACTTGTCACTGAAAACTTGTGTGTGTTTGTGTGTATTTGTCCTGTGTACAAATGTGCCATCTGTGTGATCTAATGATAGATACATGCCAGAGCAATACACTATGCTAGCTGGCAACTGTTCCACTGTCAGACTTCAGAGCCTTTTATGATCTCTCAGATGTGTCCTTCCTGTTAAGTACACTGTCAAAATACACACATAAACTTTACCAGTACACTATATCTATATCTATATCTATACCTATATCTATATCTATATCATTACATCTATCACCAGATGAGAACCAGAACTACTTTTTTTAATACTAGGTGCTACTGTAAAACCATGCAATATACCTATTATTCTCCCAATGTTAAGCGAGTAGGAACTGATCATTTGTAAAGACAAATGGTTTAATGACAAAATGCTGGAAATACAATTCTGAGCCTCCTGTCATTTAGTATGCAAAATGAAGTTAAATTAGAATGGATAAGTTGTTTGCTGCATATTTTTCCACAAGGAAACCTGACTAGAGGGCCTGAATACTCACATCTGTCCTATAACAGGTTGGATACTTAAATTAATTCTATTATTGCTGGCAGTATCTGTTGTCTGTTGGCAGTCAGTTGAACATCTGACACCACAGAGATAATATTTTAACAAATATAGGGCTGTCTTAGGTAATAAAGGTAATATGGTGCAGTGTTCTTGCCTTTTGCTCATTGAAAAATGCCAGACCATTTCAAGACTATTTATAGTTTCCCGCATGGGGGCTAGCCAAATGTCCTCACAAAATCTAAACTGTCAGATATTCCTATCCTTCATTTAGTCATTTATTTAGTAAAGAGAGTAAGCAATACACGACTTGCATTTTTTTGTCCTTGGGCAATAAAGTTAATCATTAGCAGATAATGCAGGTGAGGTGGCTCCGTTAATAACATTAGTGAGTTTAGTAATTGCTTTTCTAAGTGACTTGATCTCTGTCATGCACAGCTTCTCGGCATGCAGTACATTACACGAAACTGTGGTTTTGAAAAGTAGTTAAAATTGCTTTCAACAGTGAACAGAGAAAAACATTAGTGTTATAACACTAATAAAATCTGCAACTATTTCCATATTTTCAAAGGACATTAAATAATTGATATAATGGGAGTGTGATTTCAATGAAATCTCATCCTCCCTAAAGGGAGACTTCCTTGAGTAAATAAATGAGTAAAAAAGAGTGGGAAAATGTGAAGGGAAAATATATAGAGAGAAAGAATGCCAAAGGCATTTTAATAAAACAAACAAATTCATATTCCAGAGAAGCTACGCTCACTTGAAATTGTGCAAACTTGAATCAGCAGTGGATTATTACTCATAAAGTATCTTCATTAAGGAAAGATGGTCACGCTTTACTTGCCCATGGGAGCTGGCTATATGCTTTGGAGTTATTTACAAATAACTACAAATACAAGGAGACTGTCAGGTTATGTATCATTACAATTGATTTCCATTACCAGTTTTCTTTTCAGTTACTTTTACTTAAATGGGTATCCATGTGGGCTAAGTGCAGAAAGCTTCAGGAAGGGAATAAGGATGAATTGGGCAGATCTGGAGGGTGAGATGAGCCACTGCAGTAGAAGTGTATCAGGATCTGGCACAGGCACCACATCAGACAACAGGAGTACAGGTACAGCTCAAGAGAGAAAGAGAAAAGGTATGGATATATGATTAGCCATGCTGTTATCATACAGTGGTTTAAAATAGCGTACATTGAGACCAAGGCCTTCCCCAAGGCAGAAATGCACCAAAAAGAGGGAACAACTCTGTGGGGGTCTGCATTTTTTCTTCTATTCCACCAGGCATACACTTCAGACGACAGCAACCCCAAATATCAGAAATTATGCAATCGAGATGCCAAGATTTGTGGTGGCTTTACAGATAGAGTGAAATAGTTGACCCTCACCTTGGGTGAACCACCTTCTTGATCATGGTATTGCCCCTTCCAGGTAAGTATGAACAGTTCTGGCTGTATACAAAGGGAACACAAGTGAACACCCATGTGAAGTCTCCATGTGACGCCGTCTACTGCTTAGCCAGGATATTGACTTGACCAGTCCTTTTAGCTATCTTTCACCTGACAGTAGACAGCTTGCTTAAGCAGAAGTCAGTACATGCCCAGCTGTACCATAGGACATGGAAGGGAAATATCAGGATCCTTTCACATTTATACAACCAAGTGTATTGCAATACACCTCTGTGTGTTGTCAGGGCTGTCTCGAAACTGTCATTCAGAGCCACTGCTTTAGAGATTGTAACTCTGTTGGAGCCCAACTTTTTTCTGTGAAGATTCTGCTGAGGCTTAGCAGGTGTGTTTTGTTTCTGAATGTGACAGTTCAACTATGTAGTATGCAATTAGGATGTAAGTCAAAGCAATTCCCACATCATTGTATATTCTTGCTGTTCTGACTTCAGATCACAGAATGCTTCAATGCACACACACATCACTCTCTCTCTCTCTCTTTCTCTCTCTCTCTCTTTCTCTCTCTCTCTCACATATACACATACACACATACCCCTCTCTCTTTGTTTGTTTGTCTATCCTGTAGTCATTTGATTAAAATGCATTGATAGCAACATTTCTAATACAATTAAAATTTAAATGTGACAAACACTGACAACTCTAGGACTTTTCCGAAGAGGAAGAACACAGTAAGAGAGAAATTAATTAATTTCTTTCCATTTCTCAATTCTTTTTTGAAGAAGTGCCACACACCCAACTCCAACTTGCAGTTCTGCCTCATTAAACCTAAGAAGCAATTTATAGCTGAAAGTGTCTAATCACGGGAATGGACCTTTCACTGCAGTATAAATCATGCATCAGGACGTGCTTCCATTTTCCACCAGTCCACTTTTCTCTTCTTTTTTTTTATCCTTTTGCCCTCTCTTTTCCACCTCCCTCTCACCTTCATGTTTATTATTCCTCATCATATAATTTCCGCATGCTACAAGCCCAATATCTCACCTTCTTTCTCACATAATCCCTTGAAAAGTCTCGGTTTTCTGGTGCTTTGTTTGTTGTCATGTTTTCTTTGACATTGTGTCAACTTGTTTTCACTCTGTGAACTTTCATCATGCGTGTTTTATCTCATTCTTTTTTTTTTTTTTATCTCTCTTTTGTTTTGTCTGACTTTCATAAAGTCAGACAACAGTGAAGGGATAAAATGAGAGAGATGAAGTAATGAGTACAAAAGAGAACAAGGTAGGAGACAGACAGAGAATGGGCAAATCTGACCAAGCAAAACCGCTATAAAAAATGAGCAGAATGGAATGGAAATAGGTAGTCAGAAGGTAAGTTTGACCTTGTGGGGACATTTGATCAGGAGTTTAATGTGCAGTGTACTGTAATGTACTGTTTTTAACAGAAACTTACATTAAACGAAATGATTAGGCATTAGGCATCGCAGTTATTTATAACAATATTCTAGGCGTCACACAAAACCTGTACCTGAATTTGACGCATTTGAAGTTCTTTATACTAACATACGTAGTATAAAGGTAACTTTTGAATTTGCAGATTTCATCTCAAACCTGGTGGTTTCTGTAGACAAAGCATTAATTGTAATTGTGAGTTATTAACCTTGATTGGATCACCCTCTGACCCCACAGAGCCTGTGGTGATTGAATACTTGTTCTGCACACACTAGATAATGACCAAAACCTCCCCTTTATCTCCAAGATCCTAGAAAAGTACAACAAGATCCTAGAAAAGTACAACAGTTATGCTCATACTTACATTAGAATAACGTTCATGAAATCTATCAGTCAGGATTTAGGCCTCATCACAGTAATGAGACAGCACTGGTTAAAGTGGTAAATGACCTACAACTGGCCTCCAATCTGGGTTGTCTCTCCTTGTTGTGTTGCTTGATCTTAGTGCAGCTATTGACATCATAGATCTCAATATATATGCTACCACTGAATACAATTATTTAAAGACATGGTATTAGCTTCCACTGTTATGCTGATGACACACAGTTATATGTTTCACCATAGCCAGATGAGAAACACTGGCTTAATAAAGTTGAGGAATGTGTAAAGGACCTTATACACTGGAGGCTGTGTAACTTCCTCCTACTTAATTCCGACAAGACAGAAGTACTTCTGCTAGGACCACAGGCAGCTAGAAGCAAGCTTTCTGACTACATAATAACTCTGGATGGCCTTTCAGTTGCATCATGTGCAGAATGCAGCAGCCAGAGTCCTTACTAGAACCAGTAGACATGGCCATATCACCCCTTTTTTACTAGGAGCTAATGCAGTGGCAAAATTTCACATTGATTATAAAATACTACTATTGGCTTATAAGGCACTGAATGGTACCTGAGTGAACTTTTGATCTTTTATGATCTGCCACATCTGCTTCTTTCAAAAGGTGTAGGTTCTTTGTTGGTACCTTGAATAATGAAGGGAACAACAGGGGGCAGAACTTTCTCTTAGACTCGCATTCTGTGCGTAATGTACATCTTAAATTATTACAAGACAAGAACATACCTAAACTGTGTTTTCTCTCTCTCTCTCTCTCTCTCTCGCTGTGTGTGTGTGTGTGTGTAAAGCAGCACAAGTTTCTCCTGAGATACCAGTGATCCTGACTCCTTCTGCCCCCCACCAGGCCTGCCTGATCCATCCTGATGCCCCACTTCTGCTTGAAGCCTCATTCACCTGGAGATCACTCTGCAGCCATGGCCCTGTCTGGATAGCCTACAGATCACCATGGGTTTAGTGTGGATGGTAATGATGGTCTAATGATGCTCATTCTCAAGTTCCTTTTGAACATTTAGCACTGCTTGACTTTATAGTATATAAAGTCATAGAAGAAAAATGATTTATAATTGCACTATTCGATGCCACCCAGATGAGGATGGGTTCCTTTGGAATCTGATTCCTCTTAAGGTTTCTTCCTCTTGTTGCCTCAGGGAGTTTTTCTTTGCCACCATTGCCTCTGGCTTGGGCATTAGGGATAAATTTAAAAGAGATAAATTTAAATACAAATTAAAATTTTATATCTTTCAGTAAAGCTGTGACAATGTCCATTGTTAAAAGTGCTATATAAATAAAATTGAATTTGGCTGGTCCCCATGACGAAAACGTCCTTTTACAAAAACTTCAGCTTTTATTCAAAAACTAAAAGAGCCAAAAGTATTCATTTTAATTACTGTGGTTAAGGGTAGGATTAGGTTTAAGTTGATGACTATGGAAGGGCCTCACAAGGCTAGCAACATATGTGGGTTTGTCTCTGTTCTAATACAGTCTCTGCCCCTGTCCTGTTCTGCTTCTTGCACTTAATTAGTTTGTCCATACCATGCTGTTTATTTGTTTTGTCAAGAAGCGTCCTCAGATTTGATTGTGCATTTCCAAGCCTTATTTCGCTAGTGCATTGTTTCATGAGATACCAGTGATCCTGACTACTTCTGCTCTCCGGACCTGCCTGATCCATCCTGATGCCCTACTTCTTGTTGGAGTTCTCATGACCTGAAAACCACTCACTGCTGCTGAGGATGGTCTCACATGGACAGCCTAAGATCAGTGAGATTATTGTGGATGGTACCACTGAGAAACCATGAAGATGGCTTCGGACTGCAATTGCTACAAAGAGTTTTGCATTCAAGTCTCCATCACTGAACAGTTGATAACTTTAACAAAATAGACTTCATGTTAAAACTATAATGAATTCAGGAATGATTCTAATGCTTATATTCATAAATTGCTCATAAGCCCATAAGTTCTTGGTTACGCAATTGCACTTTTTTGAACATAAAGTACACAGTTATAGAAGGGAAATTATTTACAAATCATGCTATCCAGTGTCACCCAGATGAAGATGGGTTCCTCTCATCCTTTTGGTTCCTCTCAAGGTTTCTTCCTCATGTTATCTCAGGGGATTTTTCCTTGCCACCATTGCCTCTGGCATGTTCATTAGGGATCAATTTAAAAATTGGAATTTATATATTTCTGTAAAGCTGCTTTGTCACAATGTCCACTGTTAAGTCCTATACAAATAAAATGGAATTAAATGTTTCCTGGGTTTGACCCTTGCCTGTTTCCCCCTCTTACAATTATAGATCACTCTAGTTTGTTGATGTCTGGCTGTGCTCTCATCCACACTTGGAACTTTGATGATGATACTTGGATTGCCCCTAATACATGCCATGCTGAGTTTATGCACTTTTGTCCTGCCTCATCAACCTGCACATTACAATATAATATGAATATAATATCATTACACATGCAGTGAATGATATTTTGAGCTTAAACACATGGGGACACTATAGCCTCATGTCACACAACATTTTTTTCACAAAAAAGAATACAAAAAATCCCTATGGTGTTCATAGCCAAGAACATTTTACAACTCAAATATAGGTTCCAATTATAGTTTCAACACCACTTGGCGAAGTTCACAATCTTTATTTTGTGGCCTGCGATGCTTCCAAACAGTTTTATGGAGGTGGTAAGAGTTGATTTTGAAACTAGACTCTTTTGTGTGCTCTTATTTTTTTCCCCTTCATCATCCTTCTTTCTGTGCACTCGGTGGTATGCTCATGTATCCAATTCCTGGAAAAGTTTCCTCTTTCTAAACTTTTGAAACATTTTAGGATGCTGATTGTGCTTGACGTTATTTTTTAACTGTTTATTTATTTTATACACATTCTACTCCTATCACTCCATCCCTTTATTTGACTTCTTTGGTCTTCCATAAAAAGGTGTGCTACCTTGCCTTTTTATTATTCTGGTGGAGCTTAGCCTCACACTTTGATTGAAAATACCATAGAATAAAAGCTGACCGGTGAAAAACTAGCAAACAGCCTTTTCTACATATAGATGAAAATAAAACAAGAAAAACATATTATTGCTTTCACTGGCCCAACATTTCATTACATGTTTAATTAGCCATTTCTAAGGAAGAAATTGAGTTACTAGCTACAAATCAAGGACCCATGTCTAAATTCATGCCAGACAAGTGCAAATATGGTATTTCTACACAGAAGTGCTTCTAATTATGCAAGCTTGGTTCAATAAAGTTCTTATTGAGATCAGTAACTATACTTCAGACGTTTCAGCACACTGTAACTTCTAATAAGCAGCAGTGAAGCCCAAATGAATCTATTTCATGTCCTACTTAATGCTTCTTATGTCTCTATTTTTTTTATTGCACTTTTCCTCTTTTTCTTTTAAGTCTGAAAAACAACTCAATATTAGAAGGCATTTTATGAGTGGAAAGCTAACATCTGTTATTTACTGGCACTCTATGTCACTAAGTCTGTTTGATATGCTGTCATGCAGAGTAAGCATGCTGTATTCAATTCTCGAGCAGAGTGCCAGCATTTGAGAATGGTACATAGATACTACTGAAGGCTTTAGACCATTGAATACACTGAAACAATTCTGTATTGTAGCGTATCAGGTTTGTACTACTATTGTACTAAATAACAATTTTCTTAGGACACAACAAATCACTCACACAATATACTTTATTTCCCATCCCCTTGTGAAAACAAAGCATACTTAAGTGCATAAATATGGGCGTGTTTTTGTTGCATAACTTGCAAATAAATAACACAATTTCCACAGAAAATAATCATGTTAAAAAGCAAGTATGTTATGCTTAAGTACACAGTACTATATTTATAATGTACTTCAAATGTAATAAGACAAATTAATTATTAAATCTACTTGAATGCAACTTAAGTTGTTAAAAAAGCACAACTAAATGCATTTGAAATAGATTTAAACATATCTTAATTACAACTTAAATACACTTATCATACATTGTTCCAAAACAATACATTTAGTATATGTATAAAGTGTTAACATATTAATTATACATTGTTTAAAAGTACACTTAAGTACTCTTGTCTTTTAAATGAGACCTCCCATCCATTTTCATACATCTCCTCTTGCGTCCAGACCTGGAAGAAAAATACCCCTCTAATTAACAAATCCCTAATGATATGCAAATGATGTTTGCTGTGTACTTACTGAAGGGGCTTCAGTCAAATTGCCATATAACCAGAGGTTACAGCTCAGATTAAAAAGAGTAGATTCATTTACCCATCTGCTAAAATGAATAACTTTCACGGGTTGGAGAGCTCTGGAGGACATAGAAGTTGATTGAAGAAACATCCATGGTCATTGACATTCTAGGCACATCCTGTTGCTTTTTGAGATGTTACTGCTGCATTTGCTGCTGAGATTGAAGATTGAAAAGTCTGCACTTGTGCTTCTTCTATTATAAAAGACACGATGTAGATATTTGTCCATCTACACTTATAAAGAAAGAGTGTTTTGACAGTGTTTCTATGTAAACATTTCTACTGCCTATACTGTTCTGTATTTCTCAGAGTAAGTAATGGTAGGCAAGTTTTATATAAGTTTGATGAGTTTTTCTGCCTAGTCTCTGTGGTTTTATGACTAGTTTCATATTCTACTTGGCTTTCAGGGTTTGATTAATCTTTCGGAAATGTTTGAACTTGTTTATTGCAGTTGATACTGATGCTTGGGTGAGTGAATCTTCCCTTGGTGCGTCTTCTTTTTCAAGTCCCCATGATATGAAAAATGGTGCTTTCGAGTTTTTTTATATGAGTATCGTGGTGCTGTAGACACAAATATAACAATAAATATCAAAAACTGTGTTTTGCAAGGCTTCTAATGTGTGTGATGAAATGGCGAGAAAGCTAAGCATATGAAGGCACATTAGACTGGGTTAGAGAGAATTGTCCAAAAGGCTTTTAAATTACTGTTTCTCAGTAAAGTTTTATTTCATTGCCTCAATGTCTTTTCCCTCTTAAACCTCTGTGTAGTCGAATGCTGTGACTGCTGTGGAGAAGAAGTAAAATAAAACCGATGCAGGCTGGTAACAAATTGTTTCAAAAAAGACGTACAACAACATATGGAAACAAAACAAGGCTCTCACGCCGTTACATGTGTGCATAAAATGGGAAGCTCTGGTTGTGGCAGTTCTCTGGCTATGTTAAATCACTGTGAGGAGTCTGACACTCCCGAAAATAGGATGGATTAATGTGAGATCTAGCGTCACCACTGAGCTCTGAAGAGCTGGAACCCATTTCTCTCTCTATACCTCCAATCGGGGTCACATTAATGTAATGTGTGGCACAAGGCTGATAGGGGCCCCATCACCACTAGAGCACTATATGAAAGTGTGTACCTGGAGTATTTATACTTTAATCACACTGTTCAGATTTAGGGTGGGACAGCAGAATTGATACCAAAGGAATCTTACTCATCAACCAACACCATAGCAAAGGAGTACAGTATTTTATTGGTACACTATATGGCCAAACTTATGTGGACACCTGACTATTGCACCCATATGTGGGCCTTCCCCAAACTGTTGCCACAAAGTTGGTAGCACACAATTGTCTAGAATGTTTTTGTATGCTGTAGCATAATGATATCCGCTAAGGGGCTTAGCCCAAACCTGTTCCAGCATGACAATGCCCCTGTGCACAAAGCAGTGTCCATGAAGACATGGTTTTCCAAGGTGTGGTGTGGTGTGGAAGAATTCAGGTGGCCTGAACAGAGCCCTGAGAACAACCCCACTGTACACCTTTGGGATGGATTGGAATGCTGACTGCACTCCAGGCCTTCTCGCCTGACATCGGTGCATGAGCCCACTAATGCTCTTGTGGCTAAATGGACACAAATTCACACAGTAGCATTCCAAAATCTAATTGAAAGCCTTCTTAGAAGAGTGGAGGCTGTTATAGCAGCAAAGGGGGATTTCAACTCCATATTAATGGCACATGGTTTTGGAATCAGACGTTCAACAAGCACAAATGGGCGTGATGGCCAGGTGTCAACTAGTTTATATAAGCCATACAGTATACAAAGTTTACATACCCCTTTCAGAATCCGCGAAATGTTTATTATTTTACCAAAATAAGAGGGATCATACAAAATGATTAAGACACATTAAGAGCCGGGGGGTGAAAACTTTTTGAATTTGAAGATCAGGGTAAATTTAACTTATTTTGTTTTCTGGGAAACATGTAACTATCTTCTGTAGCCTCTGAAGGGCAGTACTAAATAAAAAAATACGATATTTAGGCAAAATAAGAAAAATGTACACATCTCCATTCTGTTCAAAAGTTTTCACCCCCCGGCTCTTAATGCATGGTTTTTCCTTCTGGAGCATCAGTGAGTGTTTGAACCTTCTGTAATAGTTGCATATAAGTCCCTCAGTTGTCCTCAGATGAAAAGATGGATCTCAAAATCATACAGTCATTGTTGGAAAGGGTTCAAATACACAAAAAATGTTGGAAACCCAAAGAATTTGTGGGACCTGAAGGATTTTTCTGAAGAACAGCAGGCAGTTTAACTGTTCAGGACAAACAAGGGACTCTTGAACAACTATCAGTTAACAAAAAAACACAGCTGTGGATCATTCAGGTAACTTTTGAACGGGGTCATTTTTATAAATTCAACTATTACTTTCTCTTATGGACTATATGTAAACATCTTTTATGTGAAATATCTTATTCAGGTCAGCACTAAATAAACAATAACATGCATTTTGTATGATCCCTCTTATTTTGGTAAAATAATAAACATTTTGCAGATTCTGAAAGGGGGATGTAAACTTTTGACCTCAACTGTATGTAGACCAACCAGATAGCTAAAGTCAGTACTTCTCAGTAGATATTATTCCAGTGACACTATGGCTCAGATGATAAGTGTTTTCTTTTTTGTGCTCCACTGTCTAAACTCCTTCCCAACATTTGGAACAATTAAATACTCTCAAACTGTAATATAATAGCATATTGTTTGCTGAGAGAATAACAATATTTGCATGCTGTTTCAAGTACTGATTAACTGTAGTAACATATTTAGACAGCATTTTTGTAATTCTTTTTCTTAAGCCATTTTCTATTTTCTTCACAAATTCATTTAAAATTCATATTGATCTAATGAGACTAATGTCATGGGTTATCTTATGTTATTCAGTGACCCCATTATAGGTGATTTTTCTGTTGCAGTCACCATATTTGGGACTATATGTCTGGCTTTACTGCACAGCATAGGTGTAACGAGGTGAAAGATGGCTAAAATTACTACCTTACTTTGGGAGAGAATAAACAATACTTTGACAAAGCTGATAAAATAGGCTGTGATCCATGTGCACGCTACCCCAAACTGCTGACCCAAGTAAATTTGTGTTTTCCTGAACATACAGAAACTGCTGATCACCACAAAATGGTGCGAAAAACAAAAAACATCCAGTGAGTTCCAGTGAATGGCAGTTCTGGGGGTGGAAGTACCATGTTAATGAAAGAGATCAGAGGAGAATGACCAGACTGCTTTGAGCAGACTGGAAGGTTACGGTCATGGTGAGCTATGGTGAGCAGAAAAGCATCCCAGAATGCATAACATGCAATGCAAGGTTATCACTGACTTAACAAAGCTCTGCCTCTTATAGTCAAGAATGGAGAGTACCAGTCTCTTTCTGTGTTGTAGGATCCAGCTCCCTCAAAGACTCTGTAAAAACATATTCTTTTGTGCCTATATTTTGGCACTCTCTATATCTGTTCTTTCTGAGGTCTCTGCTATGTTTATTATACTGTATGACCACTTCATAATACAAGGGCTATTACAAATCGCAGAGCAATTCCTCTCCCTGTAGAGTTCTGAGTCTCTGTAATCCCAGTTTTCCAGCATATTTGGTATCTTATGGCTATGTGACATATGCCTGTTGCCACAGAAACGGAAGCTGTGACTGGATTTTCTGATATAAGATCAAGACTAGCTTTTCCTCCAGGTATACTGGAGAAGCACAAGCCATTGGAAAACAAAACATTCCTGATCATAGGTCAAGTGTGACAAGATGTCTCATGAGTCTCCACTGAAGAGGGCCACATGAGTATCCTGTTTTGACTTGCAGAAACTACCATGCTAGTAATTATCCTTACTTCCAATTCCCCCGTTTACAATTATGCTTTTCATCTGAAGCCCTTACTGATCTTCTGCTTCATGCCTCTGTGCTTGATGCATGATTTGCATTGAATCTTGAATTCGAAGTGTCATCTGGCAGGCATCTGGGAGAAGGCGATAGGTCTCCAGCCCACCTGGTGTTTCCTGAGAGCATCTAATTTATGCCAGTGAGCTCTTCCCCTTTAGGTGTATTTGCATCCTTTTGATTTTTAAATTGGCTAATTTAACTTCAGGAACACCCCTTATTCAATGCCTCTGTTGGTTCCAAGATGACACAGATATCTGTTGTCTCTGCTCCTGTGCTTCTCTCTTTGTCTTATGTGCATTTGAAATCTATGCAGAGATATTTGTAGGACACGGAGGGCTTCTAAGGGGTGTACTGTACAAGGTATTTTTCACAAAGGTGTTTTCACTTGGTTCTATTCTTGCTGAGAATAGTTAATTCCTCTCCCCATAGAGCTCTGAGTCTCTGTAAGCCCAGTATTCCAGTATATTTGGTATTTTAGGGCTATCTGGCCCAGAAAAGTATTTTACTGGACTGAAACAAGCACTTGAAAAATGTCGTAGTGGAACCAATCAAAAAACAAAACAACAGACACAATTGTCTACAGTATTGGCATTTAATAAAACCTAAAAAAGAGCTATTTTATGGTTATGCCATCGATTTCTCTCCCTTCCTTTGTCAATTTTGTCAATTCTGGTCCTGGGGAAACTGTATTTTGAATTTTTTCTTACATAGATACTAGAAGGGAAAATTTTGACTCTGCCGTAACTGAGAGAGGGAGTGAGTGAGTGAGTGAGTCAGTAAGTGAGTCAGCAAGTAAGCAAGTAAGAAGTAAGTATGTTCCCTGGCTGTTGCTCAACACCCTATCCATCCTTTCACTGCAAATCCTGGTGAGCCTATATAAATGTAGCACCACTGTATGCATTTCAGTTCCTTATGGTTTAGATTTAAATAACTGTAACAGCTGGCTCATGAATAATTTTTTGAGGCAGTAATTAGATATATCCTTGCTGTTTTGTCCTGGCAACAGAAAAAAGATCAGAAAAACGCAATCAAAAAACTTTAAAATCTGTCTTTCATATTGTGAGCAGACAACAGTTTTTGGTCTTTGATCAAAAGTCAAAACCATACTTTAACATCACCAACACAAGGGCCTGGAAACACACATCAGTGAGTTTAATAGTTTAATAATAAATAGTGTCTAAGAGGTCAAGATGTCTTGCTTGCAATCATTTAAAAGCAATCAAGATCTACTTTCCTCTTTCACCTTGTAAATCACTGATGATTTCACCTTGATGGTGTGAATATGGGCTCTCATTATGTGTAAAGCAGGAGTACAGCCTGGACACACGCAGTGTAAGTGAGTGCCTACGACAGACACGGAGTAAAGTTAACCCTTTCTAGCAGTACACTGGCGTTCATCGACTTATCGGACACTTTCAATCAGTATAAACAATTGAATTAATTTATCGTCGCAAGTCTGTTATTAGATTAGTCAGAACGCTGTTGGGTTTGTGTGTAAAATATCGTGACTGTGTTTAGCTGCTGCTGAATAGGGCAATGGGAAAGAGCAGGGATGTGAGCCCCCTGCTGGGCAAAACAATTCACACCTGTCCACAGTAACATAGGTACAGAGATAAAACAGACAGCACAACTAAAGCTTTTTTGATCGTAAAACACAGGATACATCTGCCACAATATAATTATAACATATAAACCTAGTCAACTAAAACTGTAATACTTAGAAATACTTATGAAAAACTGCAAATTCTTAAAGCACTGAGTGTCTACGTTCATAAGCCATTAACTTTCATGAGCCATTAACCACTATTGTGGAGTGTGACATCACAAATAAGTTCAATGCTGAACACAGGCACCCCCAAAACAGGCAGAAATTCAATTTTTGTGCCTCTGGGAAAAAGAGTTAATGAGTGAAACCTCTGTTGCCTTACTCTCTCATTGAACTTCATTCTTTTAATCATTTTAATTGATCTTGATTTGTGCTAAATTGACTAACAACGTAACACTCCAGCACTAACAGCTTAATCGATTCAATTCTAAGATCACCTGGAGAGACATAATGAATGTAGAATCAAACCTTAAGTGAAAGTTTTTAAGCAAAACATTAAGTGAATATTTATTTCATGAAATGTTTTATTTTTATTTTTTTAATTTATTAGTCTAGACAGCATATTTATTCTGTTTTACAACAACTGACTTAACAATTATCCTATAGGTCTTTGCATATTTATTTTTTTATCTATGCTTCTATGGTAGAAAGATGGTATGACTGCAATAAAAATACCACTGATAATATATTTCAGTTATTCATCTTTGGTTATTAATTTTCCTAGGCGAGGTCGTGGTGGATCCTGGGGAACCAGTCCATCACAGGGCACCATACACACTCACATTCACACATGGAGTCTGACTGAGTAGAATTTAAAGAAAGACAAATGTTGCTGTCAGTGGCTTCTCCTGACTCATCTGATGGGCTTATTTGGACCAATGGATCTGTGCTACAGCATGAAAACGTAAGCAGATTGTCAGCAATTCTCTGTCTTGTCCTCTTCATCTACTTCCACTATTATGCATTGATGTAACCGTGGAAACCCACTTTCCAATCATACTTGGCTCCGATCTCATCAGAGAACAATGCTGTTCACTGCCCTTATTGCTAGAGATATCATCTTCAAAGAGTGATACTGTAGTTTGACAGTATTTTCAACAGATAGAGAGAGAGAGCGAGAAAGAGAGAGAGATAGAGCAGTTTTCATATTTCATGTTCTCTGGAATGAAATAAAATTCCTTGTAAAAGTTTTATTTTCTACCTCTTCCTAATACTAAAAGTATATGTAATTAGGCCTAAAGCCCTACTGTTTCAGACAGATTGCAGCAAGGTGCTTTTTTGTAAGAATCTGATCCAGGCAGTTTGCTAGCACTGGAGATGGTTTAGCAATGTTGACATGTGGAATAATTTGGGATTTAGCTCTTCTGCCATTTACCTTGTGTCGCTCAGAGGTGTTTTTCAACTAGTCCACTATCTACAGCTCTGCAAATGAAATTTTCCTCCATAGGTACACAGTAAGTGCCAAATATATTCATATGCATACCTGTTTAAAACTATAGTTGTATGTTGGCCTTGGTTTTTAACTCATATATTTAAAATCACTGTATCACTGCATTTAAAAATTCACTAAAACTCAAACAGAACTGTAACACAACTATTATTCAGATTATTACCAAATATTTCTCTGCCATCAACAAGGTTCATACATTTGCCAAGAACAAGCATGGATTAACAGCTCAGAGACCCCCTAATTAAGCCATTTAAAATAATACTTTTTTTTTTTTTATTACTAAATGGGCTCTCTTTTACATTGCAAATGTTTCACTTACCATCACTAGCTCTGAGCTTCCAAGGGCTGTTCATTATTCAATTTTAAATGTACATTAAATGTAAAATTAAAGGAAAGGAGAAAGAATAAAACAAACTTAAAAATACATGGAAAAAATAATAAAGATAAATGTATATTTATAATAAACTATGAACACAGAACAGAGAGCAAACTAAAATGTAGAGGGCACAATAAGACATAATGCAAATGAATGATTGGATAGGTGCAGAAGCAAAGTGGAAACGTTGGGTTGAGTTTTCAAATGGGGAATGGAGGTGCAGGTATAGTGATAGAGACGAAATGAGTTCCACACTGAAAGCCTAGCTCTGATCATGCTGAAGTAGATATGAAGGGACAGCAGGCATGTGAGTGTCAGAAGACCTGAGAGTGTGCTGGTGAGTATGCAAGAAGGAGGTTAAATAAGTAGGTGGGGGTTAGACCATGCAGCGACTTAAAGAATAGAATAAGTATTTTATACTGTTTACAGAAACAAACACGGAGCCAGTGCATCTTTAAGTGTGAGACTAATATGTTTCTATGATCTGGTGTAAGTAAGAACTCTAGCAGATGAATCCTGCACATACTTCAACTTGTTCAGACAATGGACTGGGAGTCTGTAAAGAATAGCATTGCAATATTCGAACCTGGAAATAACAAGAGCATGGACAAGCATCTCTGCTGAAGTGAGGTAAAGGTAGGGAAAAACATTGCAATATTCTTACGGTGAAAGAAAGCTGTCTAGATAATGTTTTTAATGTGTGAATTATATGACAGTATAGAGTCTAACATGACATCAAGGCTTCTAACCTGAGCCAAGGTACAATACATGTCATATAACCAGGAATAATTGATGAGTGGTGCTTTATTTTCTGTAGTGGGGCTGGAGTAATGCAATCATTATGGCCTCAGATTTGTTACTGTTTAGCCTCAGAAAATTAGCATTCGTCAACCAGTGCAGGAGGAGGCAGTCTGTGAATGGGGTCAGTGTAGTAAAGCTGCATATCATTAGCATAACAATGAAACTATATGATACACTGTATACTGTATATGAAGCAGTAATGCCAACCATTTTCCTGGGTCAGTGTACAGTAAGAGTATGTTATGAAATACTGTGTCAAAGCAGCATCAGGTCCAGAAGAACCTGTATGTTCAGCAAACACAGAAGTCATTTGTAACCCTGGGTAGTTTCAGTATTGTGGCTTGACCGAAACCCAGACTGAAACTTCTCAAACAGTTCGTTAGAGGCCTTGGCTTTTTTAAAACTGGAGTGATTGCTTGCTAGTTTGAAGTTGGTGGGAACAGAGCAAGAAATAACTGAAGCATTGACAGCCTTAGTTATGAGAGGGCATAATGAAGGATGACATGCCTTTACCAGTGGGGTAGGCATATGGGATCCAGGTAAAAAGTAATGGCTCTAGATGACTTGATCAGCTTAGCAACAATCTCTACAGGTATAAAAGTATGGACTGATCCATTAACAGAAGGGAGAAGTGAGACAGGCCCGTTTGCAGGCATAGAATATTGCAGAAACTGCAGATCGATATTTTCTATTTTGTCATTAAAAATGTCTATATAAAAAAATTGTAGCAAAGATCTGGAGAAGTCGTCAGACGAAAACTGTTAGCAGGTCACAGAAGTTTATTCATAGGTGAGATCTAGGCTTACTGTAGCTATTGCTAGTGACAATGGAGTAGTAATCCATCTTGGCTTTCTTAAGTGCCTCATTGTACTGTGAAACGTGCTCTTTATAGGCAAATGCATGCACTGACAGGCCTGTATTCCTGCTGAGGCATTCTAATTGCATCCAGCTGCTTTCATACGATGGAGTATGGAGTACTAGTGAACCAAGGAGCAGAATGCATGAAGGTCACAGCACGTGTTCTGAGGGAAGCAAGTTGATTATGAGTAGTAGAGAGGATATTATTGTAGTGGCTGACTAGGACCTTTGGAGATGGGATTGAAGACTCAAGGATTGCAAACTGCTCAAGCATTCTCATTAAGACTGAAGGACTATTTTTTCTCAAAGTGTGTTACAGTGTGTTAGGTTTTTGATTAATGAAGAAGGAATAGGCAAATCAGAGGGAAAAGTACTGTCACTGAGGTTAAGAGGTGTAGTACCTAATGAGCACACAATATCTAAAGTTTGACCTCTAGTGTGGGTGGGGAAATTGATATTCTAAGTAACGTCAAAGGACCGGAGGACATTCAGACGCAATTAGCTGTATCAACATGAATATTAAAAGAGGAGCATTCCATGGACATAGAACACTATGAAGTGGACATAGAACACTGGGAAGTGAGTAGCTCATAAAATGTACTGTCTTTTTTCATAGACTGTAAACTAAAAAAAAACCAAGAGGGGCTTAGACCCAGGACATTCAGAGCAAGACACTCAAATAACGTTGCATGGATAGTTGGTACAGTTTTAAAACTAGAATGTAAAAGAACAGTAAGCCCACCACTGCAACAAGTAGTATGTGGTTTATCCACATACTAATACTGCAGGGAACAGCTTGGTTCAGAGCACAAAAAAGTCATTACACTGTTGCCAAGTTTCATTTAGACACATAAAGTCAAAGTAAATGCTATGTTCCATAATTACATCAGAAATAAACAATGCCTTATTGGTCAGTGAGCAGGTAATGCAAACTTGGCATTCAAAGATGTAGTTGGATGTGGCATACCATATATTGACATGACCAATCAGAGTCTGCAGTTCAGATGGAGAAATTTAGCAGCATTGTAGCATGTGGTCAAACACTGAAAGTTATAGTTATAGGTCCGAACTTGCCTCTCTACCCAGTCAATTCCAAGCAAGGTACAGATGGTAAGAACCAAACATACCGAGTATACTGAATAGCCCATTTACAAGCACAGCCTAATCAATGCACTGTTAGCCAGTTGACCATGAAAACATTACCACCATGGTTCATCACAGGAAACCAGTTAAAACCACCCACCCAAGACAAAACCCCGGACCAGAACAACACAGCAAGGAAGTGAAGACTTACTTGAATGTAGCCGGGCCAGCATGGAGCGAAACGAGTTAGCGGGGGCTCGGGTTAGGCCTGTAAGTACCAAGCACTCCACACTGTATGTAGAGATAAGGTAGGTCACTTAGCAAGCTCAGTTGAGTAAGGTCCATTTTAGTGAAAGTGTAAAGCATCTTGTGCTATAATAGATGGTGAAAGGTTAAGGGAAAACTCCAGATAATGGTTGAATCCAAGTAAAATGAAGAGATATCTATGAAATTTGTCAGCGTAAGATCTGGTTGATTAGTGAGAGAACATAGCAGGATGTGTGCAATAGTAAAAAAAAACAATAAAATAAGGAAATGCTAAAAATACCAACAGTAATAATATAACCCAACTCAATATAAATGGGGAAAAGTATGTATCTATATCTCTACCTCAAGAAAAAAAAATAAGCACACAGAGAAAAACCTTCCTTGAATGGCCCTCTGTGATTGGGTCTATGAAATATAGATGAGCCTAAAGCCATTGTCTGTAGTTCTAACTCTGTAGTATGAAAGGTGAATAAAAGATTCCCTCCCAAATGTATTCAGGATCTCTGATACTGCTTACTGATTTCCATTCTTCCACTTTGCCTCTGTCTACTCTTTCTCCTGTCTTAATTGCAATGTAGTTTTTTTTCTTTTTAATTTCTTCTTGTGATTCATTCTGCTTGACAGGTTTCCCTTTCCTCTGTCATTTGTCTCTGTTCCTCCATCTTTTACTATGACATACTCTGTCTTTCTGTCCCCTGTTTTTTTCATTCTCATTTGTACTGAAGTGACAAATCACTTTCAGAAGTGATGGACGGAAAGTCTCACCCATGAGTGATGCGTAATGATAGGCACACAAACACACACTTCTCAATCAATCTGGCGAAGTAACTGGGGATTGTGTGGGTGGTGAAATATGCATCACCATTCATCAGGATCTGAGGATGCAGGAGGCAGAACCATTCCCTCACAGCCCAAAAGACCTACACCACTGGCACCCACTACATTCTCCACAGCTGGATGAACTCCTGCAGTGCTCAATGGAGACTAGGTTTCATTCTGAGGTAATTCAACCCCAGTGATTGCACTGTATCCTCCATTTCACACATCCTGCTTTAATGAAATTCTCTCACTAGGCAGAAAAGGAAATTTAAATACATCATGAATCTTGATGAAGGCTTTCAGTCATGCAGCTCATTTTAAATTGTCTAGCAGTCTCATGAACATTTACAGATTTATTTCCTGCTTCTCTCTCGTCTGCTCTGACCACTTCTTCCTGATTATTGTTTTCACATATGTCTTATCCATTGTGTCTTGTGTTGACATCCCAGGATGTGTTTATATTGTGTATTAGAGATGTAATCGAATAAGAATAAATTGTTCAGATTTAACAGATACAAATATAGATACGAATAGGAGGCACACTATTCCTTATAGTATATTTTTCTTATATATTATATTTTTTTTAGAAAGATTAGAAGTCAGGACTGGGATCTCAAAGATCAACCAAAAAAAAAAAAGCATAACTGCACTCTTGCTCATGCAATATTCTTAACATGGGAGACAGTGAAGCAACAGTGCTAGAAGCAGATCTAATCACTTGTCAGAAATGCAATGTTATTTTTGGTTAAGGACCAGAAATTATTATATTAATAATAATAATAATAATGTTTTGGTATTTTTATCTTCTTTGGCAAGTTGCACACAACTTTTAAGTGGAAAACTGAATGGGTTACAGCATTTGAATAGTACAAATAACCTTGCATTGTAACTCCGTCAAAAATTTGAGAGGAAACATTTTTGACAAATAAGTAAATGTTGATATATAATGGCTATATAAATAGTGATATGCTAGATTTGAGTCCAAAAGTCTCTTCAGAATATACATTATATGGCCAAAAGTTTGTGGGCACCTGACCATCACACCAATATGTACATTTTGAACATCCCACTCCAAATTTAATCTTTGCAGTTCCACTAGATATAGTGAATATAGGTTCCACTTTGGAGCATGGCTGTGGAGATTTGTGATCATTCAGCTACAAGAGCATTAGTGAGGTCAGGCAAGAAGGCCTGGTGTGCGGTCGGTGTTCCAGTTCATCCCAAAGGTGTTCAGTGGGATTGAGGTCATGTGCAGGCCACTCTGGTTCTTGCACACCAACCTTGGCAAAGCATGTCTTCATGACCTTGTGGGGTGGGTGGAGGAGGATGAAAAAAGAGTAAATAATACACCTTGGTCATGTTCATTACCCCTGCCTTCTCAGTCACTGCTGATGATGTAATGGATGTGTCAGCGACATGGATGTGTCAGCAGATGGAGATCAGATCCAGGGGGCATTTCACTCTCTGTAATCACTTGACAAGGCTGCATGAATCTACACTAGAAATAAATCAGCTCCAGCCTCATTTCTTATTTCTTATTTCATGTCACTCTATATAATTTTCTCATGACCTTAGGTGACCTATTGCATTTGGTTCCACAAAAGTCCAAAATAATTTACCTAAAGACCTTGTTAACAGCAAATAATCTGATCTGGATGCCAAAAATGAAACCTTATATTAATGTCTTTTTATCTTTGAAAGACCCCTGGTGAAGAATGGAAGAATTTTGACAGCAGGTATCTGATCACAAACTGAACTGATTAGGCTCATGTCCATTTCACTATGGCATGTTACCATCCAAAAAGCTGATCAAATTGTGACAAAAGCACACTTAACTAGCAAGGTTTTAGACGTCTTTAGGCAGACAGATTGTATTTACCAGCACATTTTTAAACAGGCTCCTTACTCAGCATGATCTTTGCAGGCAGACAGCCAAGGCAAGGTTATAAAGCAGCCAAAATAAATGAACTTCCTTATCACTTTGGTGAAATATATTTGTTTTCTGAAAGTAGAGATGTCATGGTGTATTGTTGGCTGAAAAACAGTTTTCCAGAATTCAGCAGTAGTCACAGCCGACATGTTTTTCAGGGCCACCTCAAGTATGTTTTTCAAAAACAACTAGTGAGTGACAGATAGCATTCTGACTGCAACTGTTGATCTATAAGGGCAGATTTTATATCACAGAGCCAATGACTGGCCAATGAATGAGCCCATTACTCTGAATTATTGCTAAACACACACACCCTTATCACTAATCCTATTTCCAGAAGCATGTCACTTCTCCTGGATGTAAATTCTATGTTTAGCTCTAATGGATGTGAGTGACAGATGGACCTGCATCTGTCACTTTAACACATCTCTGCAACTTTCCAACTCTCTTAATCATTTAGATGCACTTGGTAATAGGCTTCAATGATGATCATGGTCAGAATTATGAGAGCTGAAAGAGGTCTCTCTCTTTCTCTCTCTCTTTTTTTTTCAAAGTAGTAAGCCATAAAATCAAAGATATCTTAAAATTGTCTTTTTAACTGTTTATATATAGATTTATATAACCTAGAGAGCAGAGCTGTTTGGTTTATTATTTTTAACTGTGCTTTTCAGCACTACTTTTTTTAAATTTAATGCCACACATTCAGGTTCACAGTCTTGCTCAGCTCCACAGGCCTCAGCCTTGCTGGTGTTTGATAGCTTACTGACAAAAGAAAGGCACAAAAATAGGCTGCCATTAACCACCCACAGGTGTGCAGAATCACTTATTACATGCTAATTCTCCACAGCTGACACATGGCCACACCACTACTGCCAAACTCCTCCCACTGCTCAACTTTTGCAGCTGCGTAAACAACTTTCTTCACTTAATTATTGATGTACCTTCTGAACTTTAGTCACTGGCTTAAGTTGCCAACTACGAACATAGTGCTATATATTTATATTACCCTCGGAAGTCATTCCACAATTTTTTGTATTTTGTAATTTGCATTTATGCCCCAAACATGTTTCAGGGTGAAATATTGTGGTTACAATGAACTATCAGACAGTGGCATAGAACTTCCAATCAAGTTAGTATTGTGCAAGAAAAATATGCTTAAGTACAAGGTCAGAATTGTGCATAATCTGTCTCATGCATGCATCTCCCATATAACTGAGTTACATTTGAGATTTCAGTACAGATGCAATTTCAGTATAAAATCCTCATTACATGTGTAATATGGCCCTTTGTGGTTAAATTGTGGTTAATTATTAAGGCAATAATTCAGAAGGTTAAAACAGCCTGGGAGAGGGGCAAGGGTATTTTTCTCCCATGCAAAGTGAGTGTAACAGACAGGACTCGAGAGTACCATTAACAATTCCAAAATGCAATCCAAACTTCAATGACAAAAGAACAAGTAAGGGTCAAACCACAAATCTGTATGCAAAACAACAAGACCAAAACAGTAAGATAAAGAATAATCTAAACACAGGCAAATGTCAATGTCACAGAAAATCAAACTAGGTAGTTGGCAAAGCTTCCCAATGACAATGGCTACGTCTACATGCACATCAAATTCCGTTTAAGGTCTATATTTGAGATGCAGCCATATTCCAAATATGATGTTTATATCCTTATAGGCATTGGAATATTCTAGTATACATGGTTGTTGTAAGTATGCCTAACTTGCCATTCCTAAATACCTAGCCTATAGCTAAGCATCTGTTAGCACCCACAATTCCTTTGGTTTCACATTTCTGATTAAAACAGGCATATTCCAGGGGTGGGAATTGGAATTTGGGGAATCAGAATATTGTGTTAATCTGAATCGGGCAATCGGATTGTAGCATTTACACGAATCAATACTAATTAGAATATTGCCAAATGCCGATTGGAATATTGATGTGCATGTAAACATAGCCAGTGAATACTAAGTGCTTATATAGTGCTGAACCAGGAAGTAAACAGGAAATTGTGTGCGGTGTAGAAGGACAGTCCTAGTATTCAAGGGAGGGGGTCCCCTGCTGGCGTGGAGGTGTAATATTCCAAGTACATGTGACAGTGTGGAGGCAAAGGTTTATCCAAACATCTCCAAATCTATGAGATACCACCTCCATGCCAGATGAGGCAAGGTAAATATCTTTGGCAACAAACAATTAAGGGGGTTTTGGCCTAAAGAAAAAAAAAAGCTTATTCAGAAAAGAATGTATGGTATAGTGGAGGATTGTGAAGCTGAGAGGATGTTGTTTCCTCCAAGGCCCTGGCAATTTTATTAGGATACATGGCATCATGGATACCATGAAATACTAAGGGATTTAAAATGAATGTTGCTTATACTGCTAATAAATAAAGATGAATTAGGTAATAGAAGTGTTAGCTTAGAGCTTGTTCACAGCAAAAAATGTGTGTGAAGCAGACAGTCCTCTTCTTTTTTTATAAACCAGCTCATGCACTTTCATACACATTCATAAAGAGGGTAGCACAAATGCCCCTGTGGAGGCAATGTGCTTCATTGATTTGAGCCCAACAGTGAGAACAGGATTCTCTCTCCACTCTGTGCTGTGGGAGTCCATGTGAATGAATGCAAAGGAACTAGTTTGGTGTAGGTGATATGGGAAAATATAACAGAGAGGCTAGGCAGCCTACTGTGTGCCAGGGAGCTGCCTCCCCGCACAGTGGTGCAGCAGGTAGTGTTGCTGGCTTACAGCCCCAGAGTCCCCGGTTTGATCCTGAGCTAGGTGGACTGGTGATGCTAAATTGCACCTAGATGTGACTGTGTGAGTGCATGGTGCCCTTTGATGGACTGGCATCCCATCCAGGAAGTCTTCCTGTCTCATGCCCGGTGTTCGGGGGGATAGGCTCCACATCCACCATGACCCTGAATGAACGATAACATGGCAGCATGTTCATCCAATACGACTTCAATGATGTCATTTTACTGTCTCACCAAATTGAAGCACCATCTGGGTTAAGCTATGAAGAAGTTGATAACTACAGCATTAAAGGATCCCCTGATGGAGCTACATCCACTCAAGCACATACATGCCTACACCCAATTACACGGTAGTCAGGAAGTATAAAGTAAAGAGGCAGCCAGCATGGTGAATGGTGGCACATTTTCCTCATTGATACATTACTTTATGTGTGACTATTGTAACTACAGCTGGATGTGCTCATTGTCTTAGCATGTAACTACAGCTGGATGTGCTCATTGCCTCAGCCAATCAATCATCTGGACAAGTCCAAGATCCAGGAAATGAGGCAGTTATCCAGGGGCACATTGTGCCATAATGCAACACTGTAACATTTGTATCCAAAAAATAAAGACCTGAAATGCATACAGAGACAAAACCTGGGCAGCACAAACAAACAAACAAACAAATAAATAAATAGTAGCTTGTAGCTTGTTAAGGTAGCTTTTTAGAGCATGATAATCTACTTTTACACAAAGGTACTAAGTAATGCCAATTTGATGTGTTGATGACTATTTTAAATATGAAAAAACATCTTAAGATGATGTAAGATCTTATTCTTGATATTACAATAAAATCTGTCTTAAAATAAATAAATAAAATCTGTCTTGCTGGGCAGTTGCAAAGTTAAGCACAGGTCAACTTTATGCAAATAAGTTGAAGGATGAGATGAGACACACAAACTACTTGTTCTTGCATGCCCTCTATGTAAAATGCTTTTGATTTCATACATTTGGTGAAAGCATTGAAATCATTACCAGGAAAGTATGTAACAGAGATGAGCTAAACTGTTATCTTATTGATTAAAACAGTCAAATTATAATTATTATTATTATCAAAATGTCATCCTCTCAGCTCTTCTTAAGTCCATTTTATAGCAGCTGGAGTCCAATATGCTCTCATGTTAATCATGTTAATGGCTGTAATTCCTAAATGGTTAATGCAATATTTTTGTTAATCCCCTTGAATTAAAGCTGAACGTCTACACTTCAATTACATCTTGATTGCTTCATTTCAAATCCATTGTGGTGGTGTACAGAGGCAAAATTACATCACTGTCCACTATAAGGAAAGGTAATATTAGCTGGTTATCTAACTTAGCCAAATAGTGTTAGGGTTTCAGTAGCTTGCTAGGTTTGTTAGCTAGATAGCACATTCATACATGTTTCCAGCTACATAGTTAGGCTCTAGCAGCACTTAGATATATTTAACACAACAGGTAATCACTACTGAACATCTAAGTGATATCTTAAGTTGTTAATGTCTAACTTAGGCTCACTCAGCTAGCTAATGGGTTACTCATATGTGTATCGGTTCCATGTGGTTTGGCTCACATAATCTGCAGACTTTTATCATGCATTTTCATCTGAAGCAATTAAAACTGAACATACCTGATAAATTAGGCCAGGGATGCTAATCTGTCTCCACTGTCTCACACATTGCTGCTGCTGTGTAGACACTGTAGAAAGTGTAGACTTTCGGCAGTAAACTATTTTATTTTGCTTGGTTATCATTATAACCATACATTCACCATACTGTATTTTATTTGGCTTGCAGTCTTCTGGGTTTAAATAAATTTTTTTTACTCTGTAATGTAAAAAATAAATGCAACAAAGATTAAAAATCCTACATACATTGCCCTCATACATCGTATCTCATCAAACAAAAGCATGACAAGACTTAGCCTCTTTAATCATGCTGTTAATGTGAACAGAGAGTAGGCTAACAGGTATTTGCCTCAATGTTTGGGATTCAGAATATATCAAATTATTTTTTTTCCCACAGAGACAAAGCAAAGCCATTCTTGGATTTCTTTTTAATTTCCAGAGCTTATACAGTGAATACATTTACATCATGTATACATTTGCAGCATTTAGCAGGTGCTGTTACCTAGAGTGACTTACAGAAGTGCTTTATAATATCCATCAAAAAAATTCTCATGCTAGTAAAGCAAATTAGTAAAAAAAGTATATCGCTCCTTTAGAGAGAAGGTAGTAAAACAACAAGTTAGGTTCGTTTTTGGATTTGTAGGCAAGCGTCATTGTTGTAAATATGAGCAGGCAGTGACAGGAAGCCAGTGGTGGGAACACAGCAGTTGTGCAGCTGCATTCTGAATCAGTTACATGGTCTGTTGCTACACAGGAGTAAGTTGCAGTAGTCCAATCTCAAGATGACGAGGGGCTGAACAAGCACCCGAGTGGAGAGAAATGTCCAGATCTTTCTGATATTGAAAATGAGAAATCTATAAATATGATTCAGATAAGTAATCTGAGGTGATAAGAATATTTGGTTGTAGCCCAAGGTTGTGTACATTGTCAGATGGTGTGATCCAAGGAAGCTCACAAGATGTTGATTTGAGCACCAAGGATTTACAATTGTAAATAGGATTGCTGGAACATGAGTTTCTATGAGAGGAAAGGAGGGATGTGTTGAGTATCATCAGCATAGTGAGGATAAGAAAAAATAAAACATTAGAGAATATGACCTCACTGTGAGAATGGGTATAGAGCAAAAAAAAAAACAAAAAAAAAAACAACAACTCAGGACCAAAGACCAAGCACTGAGCCTTGTGGGACCCAGTGAAAGGTCTATGTGGAGCAGAAGTAGATCTCCTCCATATAACCTGATAGGACCATCCCTCCAGGTAGGAAGCAAAGCATAATCATGCCGATCCACTAATTCAAAGGCTCTACAGATAGAATGGAGAATCTTGTGATTGATCATGTCAAAAGCTGCTGAAAAGTTAAGAAGAATTGCATGAAATTCTCAGAACTGGAGAATGTGGAAAATTACACTTTTGCAGTTTTACTGTAGCATCCACCACAAACAATTTATCAACCTGCCACCAGAGGGCAACCCACCCTGAATGTTAGGGCTCTTTTTTGCTGGTTATCCTTAATTCTAGTAATTGTGTTCACCTGTTTCTCATCTTTACTCTTTCAGCACATGTAACTAAACAGCTCACTTCAGCAACTTCACTTCATGACAGTGTTGGACTCATGCTTATGGTTCTGTCTTGGCATCAATTCTTGCCTTGCTTAAGTCTTTGTTTATATTTAACTTTGTTTAGTCTAAGTTTATTGTTAGTGTTTTATTTAAAAAAATCTCTCTGCACATGATCCTCTTCCAGCTGAGACCTCTATGTTAGATTTACATAATGTTGAATTATTCACATACAAATATCTAAATGTTGAATATCCCCAAATTTCGATGATATTTTGGACCTCATCCAATCCCACCCATTAACAATGACATTTTTTGAGGAAAATTACAACTCAAGGCTTCATAATATAATTAGAATTATAGTTACATATAATTCTGTACTGACTGCTGGCAAATTTCCCATATTTTGTTTATAGAATAATTCTAGGGCATTTGCATTGGACCTCCAAATAATGATCTGTTTATGAGATGTCCATTTTCTTCTTAGTATCTAGAACCTGGCACATGGCTTATCTTATTCAGTGTGATGGTTGAGCCTGTTTTTGCAACCTTGTTTTTGCAAGTCATACATCATCCACTGCCAACAAATGTGAGCAGTACTTGATTTTGATGTAAGCAAGTACAGAAAATGTTGCATTGCAGAGACAATTTGTGGCAAAAGTACATCAAATGTGAATCTTGCAAGTTCAAGATATTTTCAGCCTCAGCTGACAGCCAAAACTCTGACAGATGAGTTGAATTGAAGTCTGTCTTCAATAAGCAACCATCTGAAAGGGAAGTGACACCCTGCACTGGTGATGAAGGGATTACGAACCCAGTAATACTTGTCCCATGTCTGCCTCTCAAGAAAATTTCCTGAAAAGTTCAGACAGGATTTCTAGATGGAACATGTCCAACCTGGGCTTTCCATCACTTTTGAAATAGTCAGAAATCATTAGAATATATGAATTATGGCCCTGGAATAAAGCCTATCAGCAATGTCCAACAAGCTTGCAAGATGTAGATCTTATGTTTTGCACAGGAAGACAGAAACCAAAAGTAAAAATCCATGGTTTATTTCACAATGAACATTTCAAATCAAATGCAAATTCAAATTTTATTTGTCACATGCATAACCATATACAGTACGACTTGCAGTGAAATGCTTTGTACAACTGTTAAATATAAAGAAAAATATATACATACAAAATGTATATAGAGAAAAATATAAAGATAATATTGAATATAAGAAAAGATATACATAAAAATATATGAAGGGATTTATATTAAAAAAAGTGTATAAGAATATGAATATATATGTATATATATATATATGGATGGTGGCAGCAGCAGTCCGACAGTACCGATATAAAGTGCAGGTATGTGCAGTTTAGTGTAATATGTGCCGTTTTGTCTGGAGAGTCATCTTATCTGTGTGCAAGAGTAGTGATTTGTGATCTGATATGTTTGCGCATGACAGGACAAACTGTCTTGACTCTACTGGTCAGGTCTTAATGAGATTAACAATTTTGCACTGCCATCTGTAGCACACTCCAAACTCCCTTAACTCTGAAGTAAGAGTTTTTGCTCCAACCCTGTGAATCATACGATGTGTGAAAGTAACATGTGGCACTGATTCATGAACCATTGCCATGAGTACTTTGTTTTCCCCACCATAGCATCTGTTCTGTCTGTGCACACACCCACACAACTGTTCCACACCTAATCCAGTCAATTTGATATTGAGTTTAACAAAAATATCTTTCACAGTGCATGTTAATTCAAGTGAAAAGAAAAGCACTGGACAAATATAAATATTAGGGGGGGCATTTGAGATATCCATTGATGCTAATTGAAATGAAAATGAAAATTTCTGGTTGACTTTTAAGGTTGCTTGCCATGTCAGTGATATGGTGGCTCGTTTTATTATCAGAGCACGGCATTTGCATGCTTATGGTCCATGCATTTTTCTACAAATGGCCAACTCTGTGGACAAATTAGGCTCTCTGCAAAAAAACATTTTTTTTTCCTTTGGCAAACAAATATGCCATCTCAAATTAGGCAACTTGGGCTTTGACTGGCACTGTGATTTCATGCATCATTGTCCAACTTTGGGCAATCAAACCCAACTCTTTACAGTTGAGTCAACGGAATTTTGTTGTACCACATAAAATAAGCCTAAGGTATAAATGCTCTACCGCTACAAACACCAAATTGCAATAAAAGATGCAATAATAAGAATTAAATTAATTAAATTAATTAATTAAATAAACAATGGGTACAGATAAAATCATTGCATTAAAGTCAATTTATATGCCTTGCTTTAAAAATGGAGAAGTCAGTTAATGAGCAGAATCTTTTTTTAGGCCAAAACTTTAACACATAAGTGTGTGATGTACATGCGCAATAACATTTTAATTAAGGATAAGTGAGTAATCACCGTTCTGTATCAGCAAACCTGTTATTCATTGATAAGTCATCAATAATTGAATTCACTAAATTCACTTTAAAGTGACTCTTCAGCAAACAAGAATGTCTTATTTGGTAAATACTTTGTGTTCATTTCTTCTTGTTTCTGTTTCCTTTCTATGCAACCTTTTTCTGCTTCCTCAAAAGGAGGAGCTAAGAAGAGAGGAAATTAAGCCAAGGAAGGAAACAAGGAGGCACAATTTTAAAAATGAGAAGCATCCTGGGATATTTAAAGGGAACAGTGTGATTTCAAATAGATTTGTGTCATTAATCATCAGGAGTAGGGATGAGAGAAGGCATTTTACATTGGGGAGCTGGAATTTCAAGCTGCATACATGTGACATCTACTGTACCCTCCAAAAGCACTGAAATGTCAAGGCCAATTTACACTGAAGACTTTTGGGTTTGAGATCAAAAGATGAATATGAAACTGAATTTCAGCTTTCATTTCCTGATATTTACATCTAGATATCTACATGTGTTAAACAACTTGGAACAAGGCACCTTTTGTTTGAACCCACCCTTTTTTCAAATGATCAAAAATATTGGAACATGTGACTGACAGGAGTTTCTTGTTGCCCAGGAGTGCCCTGTTAGATTGATTGTTTAAACAATTAATAGCTCTGAGTGTCTTACTCTTGATTTGAGCCCTTGGTTTTGCCTGTGAAGACTGCATTTGTTTTTAAAAAGGATAAACCGAAATGAAGACCAGAGAGCTATCTATGTGAGAAAAGCAAGTGAAGCTGAGAAAAGAGAGAAAATCAATCAGAGCCATTGCACAAGCATTGAGCTAAATATAATTAAATATAATATACATTAAATATAAGCACTCTTGGAACACCACTTGTCCAAATAAAAGAGTGAACTAGAATTTAAACTGTTATCTTAAGGGTTGAAGTACTAACATTTTTGAGTGCTACACAAACTAGTATAAAGACACCCCAAACGGAGTCTTTAATTAGATTAGCTTAATTTGCTATGTTACAAATCATACATTTCCTCTTTTTCTTTTTTATTGTATTTCTTTATCTGTGTGTCCTTCAGTAAAAAAAACATGTCTGAACTATGTTAAGGATAGATTTTCTCGGTCTGGAAAAAAAATCTGGGATGTACAGCGTTTTAAACAAATGTGAAGATGACTGCCTCTGCTGAAAGATGAATTGACCCACTGTTATACACCATGTATTAGGATTGCTATGTTTTTTGAAATACACACACTTTTTCATCTGTCTCACAGTTATTAACACTCTCCAGACCTGTGAGTTCCCCTCACCTCTCAGAGCAGCTGGTCATCTGACTTATTTCATTTTTTGCTCATGGAAGAGCATCTGCCTCTTTCATTTGTTCTTTAATATGATTTCTTGGATATCAACATTCTCAGGGTCAAATAGCATAATCTGAACGTGATAATTGCACCCGAGACAGGCAAAAAAACTGACTATTCCTTTCAGCTGGGCATGTTAAGGCATATAATCCCCATAGAATGACCCAATATGCACTATTTGTTCTATTTCAAATGAGACAACAGCATTTTTGTGGAATACCACTAAGATCTTAAACTAGGTAGCCATTTAAAAGATCAAAATCAATATTTTATTTATCACCCATTGTTTTATTCACAAAATAACCACAATCCTAAAAGGATCTTCAAAACCAACACCTGGGGGTTTCAACCTGTGAGACGCATATCCCCTGGGGTGGCGTGAGTCACAGACAGCTGCTAAATCTATTATTGGTGGACTAAAAAGACAGAAGTTTCATGAAAGGTACAAAAAATATGGTTTTATGTGCATCATGCTAACAAAGAATCATGTCTACAGTGTGTTATATGTTTCAAAGTACTGCCACTTTGACGTTTTAAAACCTGTAAAATTAATTAGACACACACACAAATTCATATATTCAGACAAATATTCATGCATCCCGTGTATCTAGAAGCCATCCATCTCCTTTCTCCTTGATTCCTTAGTACACTGGAATCAGTACATATTTAAAGATGGCGGACTTAGATTGACTTTGGGGTCATGAGCTGAAGGAGGCAGGCTCGAGGAATCAAAAAGGCATCAATTAGTGTTTGGGGAAGTGCCCTGGACTTCGATTATTACTTTATTATTTTAATTATACATTATTTTTCCCCCTATTTTCTTTGTTCTCTGCCTGTTTTGATTACTGTTTTGACCATAGCCTGCTCCATGTTTAATGATTTAGTCTTGTCTAGTTTATGCCTGTGTTTTGACCGTCTGACATTTTGTCTAGCTCACATTTCTGATTTTACCTAGCCCTTTTGTTTGTTACTATGTTGGTTTTAACACTGGCAACATGTAGACACACATTCACACACATTAATACCTGAGGGACATTTTAGCCAACCAAGTTCCAAGATGTTTTTCGGAGTTTGGAGTAACCAGAGAACTACATGGACGTGAAGAGAACATGGACAGACCGTAACCTGAACTCAGGACCCTGGAACTGTGAGGCAGTAATGATACCCATACGTCTCTGTAAGTTAATATAGTTGATATTATAATATACTCTAAAAGATTGGTAATTGTATCACATCTTCTGGTTATGTTTTTATTTTCAGAACTACCTGATCAGGAGTGTGATGTCATGGTGACTGATACAACGGGAGGATAAAGCGTCATTGGGAAATGGAGAACAGCCTAATGAGGAGGGTGTGTATGTGTGTGGGTGTGTTATGTGTGCATCTGGAGTCTGTTTCTATGTCTGTCTCACAAGCCGAAGACCCAAGAGGTGTCAGTGTAGTATAGGCTATCATGAGACTGAAAAATCAGAAGTAACTGTGGCAAGAATGCATTTGTGAGAAACAACCTGGTCGTTTATTAAAGAATACAGAGGAATAGGTATGGAGAAGAATATTTTCAATCTTGGAAAAAAAGGACACACTGCACAACAAGATGCAAATTATGGGTAAATTATTGGTGTGCAAACACAAACAAATTGTATTTATATTTCTGGACAAAAAGTCTAATAAAAGATGGTTGTGATTGGAATAAAATATACTGTATACACCTCAATTTGGGTAGACAGAACCAATTGATGCCAATCCAAATTAAATTTCTATCTGATCAAAAATATCTATTAAAAATGTCGCAGAACATAAACACTTGTCCTTGCCTGTTGTTTAAGAAGTACATTTGGATGAGGTTTTGCTGAGCCTGCTATAACACTAAATGAATTACCACCTAACGATAAACAACTCCATCGTTATCGACTTGTAACACTTTACAAGATTTAAAAAAATTTTTTGTTGATTTGGTTATTTTGACAGTAAATGTCTCTTCTTGGGTGAGCATTATTTTGGCATATGTAATGTGCAAGCAAACACATTTTCAGTAGATCTGCAAATCCATGGTTATATAAACAGCTCGTTCAGCATTCATAATGGGAATGAATTCATTTGAATAAGCTTGATGGTGTGTGGCTTATCTACAGTATGGGGCAGTTTGATCAAGTCCTTGTTTGATCTCCATTCCAGTGGCCAGCCTAAAGGATTGGCTGCATGAGGTTCCCTTGAACTGAAATTACTTCTGAAATGGAGAGAGCAGGTGGAAGAGGAAGAGACTAATCTTTTCGTTTCTCGCTCAATGACACTCTACCAAAGATACACACACACACACACACACACACAGACAGGGCCCTGGTCTGTCCCACTGACAGCCTCTTTTGAAACCAGACACATTGCTCAAAACCATTTCATGCTTGACATGGTCAGCCAAGTGATTTATTCCTCTCTTCTATAAAACAAGGGTGAAGAGACATGACAGAATAAGGAAATTAAGCAGACTTTCCATCTACACATTGTTTGCAGCATTAATAGCTGCAAGCTATGGTAAGTTCAAGCAGGGTCATTTCATGTTCTGTTTGCTTTCTCTGAAAGGCAAACAAGGGGCAGTGTGTAAACAGCAGGGTCTAATTGGGATCAGGCTTTCTCTATCAAAACCTGATGTAATACCACTCAAGTTCACCTCTGACAAAATGAGAGGCCCAAGTGGTTTATGGAAAGATAATGTCAAAAAGGTGAGGACACTACAGACAGCAGAGAAGTGTGCAATCAGGCTTCAAGCACAGAATTTAAGCACAGATATTTTGTAGGAGCTGAGAATGAGACAATTTGTGATAAACTTTGGGTAGCATGGTGGTGCAGCAGGAACCATTGCTGTCTTACAGCTCAAGGGTCCCCGGTTGGATCCTGAGTTTGGGTTACTCTGTGTGTGTGGAATTTCTGTGTTTGTTCTCCCTGTGTCCACGTGGGTTTTCTCCAGGTTCTGCGGTTTAATCACACCTCCCAGAAACATGCCTATAGGTGGATTGTATACTCTAAAATTGCCCCTAGGTATGAATGTGTGAGTAAATGTGTATGTGCATAATGCCCTGCAATGGACTAGTGTCCCCTGCCTCCTGCCCAGTGTTCCGAGTATCTACTGTTAACCTGATCTTTGACTGTAGGTCAAAAACCTTTGACTGTAGGTCTGTTCCAAAAAAGAGGGTTTGAAATAAAGAATCTGTGGTGGCTCAGTGGTTAAGGCTCTGGGTTCCTGCTCATAAGGTCAGTTGTTCAAGCCCCAGCAGTGCCATGCTGCCACTGCTGGGGCCTTAAACAAGGCCTTTAACTTTCTCTGCTTCAGGGGCACTGTATCAGGGCTGACCCCAAGTTCCTAACAAGCTGGGCCATGCAAAGAATAGAATTTCACTGTACTGTAATGTATATGTGACAAATAAAGGTCTTCTTCTTTCTTCATAAATCCATGGTACTTTAAGAAATGGTAACACCTTTTCCACTACAGAAACTTTAGCATACAGTGAAACAAGTGTCACTCTTGGTGGCTGATCTGTGATCCTGAAGTTACCTTACCCTTTTGCATGCTGTGCAAGTTACCATGGGGATGCACTCCAGTAAAAGGTGAATCATAGTTGTGAGAAAATAAAATCCAGGATCAGCTCAAACAATGTTCACTGTACAATGGGGCATCCATCATCTCCCCTCGATTGGCATTGCCTCCCTCTGCCTCTGGTGTACTTGCATTTGTGTTTGTTTTGGTTTCCATGTTGCTAACTGTAGTGTTCTGGGTACCCAATGGACAGCCATGGCATCACAATATATTGCAACTGCTTAGTGTTAACAAATAATATATTTGTTTGGAATACTCAGTTACCTGCTGACATAAGTAATGGTACTCATAAACACAGGTGTGTAAATTATTTGTGATGTTTGGTTGTCTGGTATATTTTTCATTAAAATGTTTACCTGAGAACCTCAGTGACCTTGTAAGGAGGCCCAAGGGTAGCTCTGTAAGAGCTGGAGAGATCCACAGCTTAGATTGGAGAAGCTGTACATAGAATAAGAATAGTCACACTCCACAAAAAGGAAGAATGTTGAGAAGAAAGCCATTAGACTTTTCAAGTTTGTCAAAAGGCATTTTGGAGATTTAGCAAAATTTTTGGCCTTGCATGTTTGATGGAAACCCAACACTGCTCATCTTGCTGAGAATCATCCAAAAAGTGTAGCATGGTGGTGGTAGCATCATGTGGTGTGGATGCTTTACAGTAGGGACAGAAACAGAACAAGGACTGGTAAGATTTACTGAGCCAGTACAGTACAATCCTATAAGAAAACCTGCTCAAGTGTGGTGTTAATGACAACAGGCCAATGACCCTAAGCATACTGCAAAAGCTATACTAGAGTGGTTCAAATCCAAAAACCTGAATGTGACAGAATGTCCAAGTTGAAGCCCAGACCTCAATCCGATTGAGAATTTGTGGCAAGACAAAACAGCGTCCATCCAATCTGACAGAGCTTCAGGAAAAATATCAAGATCCAGATGTGCAAAGAAATATCCCAGAAGACTTGTTGATTTTTTTTCATGTGACAGTTTTTTTCTCTAGAACTGTGTTCATAGGGGATAAGGAGATTTATCCATTGATGTTTGGTTTTCCAATTCAGTAAGATGTTTTTTTTAGCAATAGGTACAGTAGCAACAAGTAGAGCACTGGTGGAGAAAATGGAATGGTACAAGCCAAAAGGTCTGATGAACAGATTATCACTTCTTTCCAAATGGCGTTGAAAGAATAGTATAACAGACCTTTTTTTCTATTTTTGAACAATGAATCTAAGAAAACATGCATTTAGCCATTGATGTGATCATCTCATTGTGTTAACATACTTAATCTTATGTTTTCTTTGGTAACAATAGCTGCATGTTGCTCTTAAATAAGTTACAGGGTTGAAATTTACAGGTTTGAGTTTTGTGTGTGTGTGTGTGTGTGTGTGTGTGAGAGAGATATCCTGCAAGTTATTACAGATGATATATTTGTTTGTTCTTTTGCACTGCTCACTACACACTGCCTTGCTGAACAGTTATCCACTTATAGATCATCTTTTTTATCATTGTTATGCTGTTGATTCTTTTCTCCTTCTGAGAACACCTTAGTCTCAGCATGTTTTAGTGGGGCTTACAGATATTATAGCCTGCGCCTCAACCTTTTGAAAACAGAGCTGTTAGCCACTTGAGCATGTCCCTTAATCCATTGGAATTCATCTATCTCCATCCATTGTTGCTACCATCAATATCTGGAAGGAAATGTAGTGTAACAATCAATGATTACCTTCCCTAGACCACATTGTGATTAGCTTTTTATACAGATTTGCTCTGTATAATGTCACTAAACTACACCTATCAGAATATGGATCATGTGAGGAATAATATCCTGTCAGACAAGCAAGATAGTTTCACAGTGGATGAAATGAGCCATATATAGACCAGTAAACTCCAGCACACGCCACTAAATTATGAATGCATCTTGTAATTTGCGGCCTAGAAAGACTTATTCCACCAGATTGCTCCTGGTACCAGTTACAGATGAAAAAGAGAGACTTCCATTTAAAGTCATTAGTTACCATGGTGAGTGAGTACCTGTGTTTTACCTGGAAGCGTTTCTACACCTGAGAGACATTTGCATTTCACACCTTTGTGATGCACTGCTGATGAAATGGTTTCTTTTATTGCCTGTTCTCTCAAACTGATTGGTTGCCATCAAGTTTAACCCAACCCAAATTCAGCAGCAATTTATTTTTTTTTATGCATTTAGTTTCCTCTGAAGTAATTTGATTGGTTCCACCTAAGGAGTGATTTGATTGGCTGCATGCTCTCCATTAATAATAATAATAATTATGTTGCAAAACCAAAATATGAGTCAGCCTTCAATTTCCACTGCAGCTTATGGCACAGTGTAGATGACTCTGAACTCAACATCAACAGACATTGGTGTTGGTCTGAACCTTGGCTTCTGTTATTATCTCATAACATGCTGTATGTTGCTTTACCTTATGTTACATTACATTTTTACATCAAATCCTCCGGTATCTGGTCTAGTAGAGCCTCATGTCCTTATGATTCAACTGCTTATTGCATTCACAATTGACCATCAACTTGAACTGAATGTAAAAAATAATGTAAAACCTTAATGTCCACAATTGATTCACTGGTCCAAAACAAGGTCAGATCAGTATAGTACAACAAGTATTGACTTTTGCCTTTAGTGGATATGCAGGGAGTAGATAAATGTATTCTTGGGTTAGTACTTCTCAGTAAGCACTCTGGGGTCTCTGTGTGTACACATACAGTATTTTTGTGCATAAACCATGCACACATTTCTATGCGTATAATGTGATTTATCAAGTTTTTCTTTAGTGTGAGGATATGTGTATATTTACTCACACGCCTGACCATGTGTGTGTAAGACAAAAATTGTAATAGCAGGTAAACTGATTATGAGGAGCATTCATCCCACTTATCAATCATATCAGCATAATTGAGAGTGTAATTACTGGGTTTTTTTTCCACATCAGGGTGCAGACAGGTGACAGACGAAGTGTAAATTATAATTGTATAAAAGGCACTTTAAAATATTGATTGGGATGATGCACTGTTTGAAGATTTGGCTCATGCAGCTTTACAGAGGGATGAATGTGTTTTTAAGGAGCATAGATAAATCTGTGAGTGATGAGTGGATCATCAGTCAACGTCTTTTGTCCAGTGCAATTTTTGTTTATCTCTATTCTAGAGTTTTTAGCCACAGACACATTTCCAAGAGAAATTCGAGATAGGTCTGGCATTTCCCATCTAACTATGAGTCAAATAATAACACATATGCATTCATATTGCTCACACTGCAATACATTGCATTTCCAAAACTGGCAGAGGAAAAGACAGCAAATGACAAATTTGTACACCATCAGAGGTTTTCTAAATGTAACTGTGGCAACAGAATGCACACATGTACTCATAAAATCTTAAAATCATTAAAAAAACCTGTATTTGTTTATTAGACAAACCTCTCTTAAAAGTACCAAATAAACCACTTTAGGTTGCTCTACTTTGTGCAACAGTATTTCCACTTCACTGTCAGTGTTTACCATATATGGTGTTTACCATATATGGTGATTTGGGGGTGTTTCTTTATGCAAATAATTGTGGCTGTGTATAAGCACATCAATTCAGAATGTGTGGGATATATGAATGTCCATTGCATACAGCAGTGTGTACACATGTGTGATAAATTTTCTTGTGTGTACCAATAGTCCTTACACACAAATTTCGAAATTGTTCTATGCACAGTTTGACAAATGAGACCCTGATTATGATGGTATGACAGTGGGTATATTGTCGAGCACCGGATATGAATGGGAGGAGTCACGGAGAATGAGTGGGTAATGAATGATAGTCTACACCTGTTTGTGGTTTATGGTAGCCTATTTATATGATTCTATTCCTCCTCAGTAGGCTGCCAGATGCCTGAGAGCGAGATGGAGCTGACCGCATCTGCCCTGACCTGACCCGACCCAGGCCGGGCTGAGCTGAAATAGAGCTGGACAGTGGGACTCTGCAAGTAATATTTTGGAGTGAGTATGCATAAGACTGCAGAAAGGCATAGTGCTAAAATTCACTCATTAATAATAATAATAATAATAATAATAATAATAATAAGCTCTGCTCTCTACATCCACTGCCTCCTGTGTCTCATTCCCCACCTTTTGACCAGGTAGCCCCATGGTAAAACTCACAAAAAAACTCCAATTTTGTGCTGCAGACCCCCCATGTTTTTGTCCATCTGGTCCAACATTGCCTGGTTCACTTTGTGCATTGCTTGCTAAATTATTAAATTGTGTTACACACCTACTTAATTGAACATGAATAGAAATATGAAAGTGTTCAGTTGTTATCAAGTTCAAAGCCAAATCATTAGATACTACACCCTCAAATAAACTGTGACCAAATTTGGAGGGATCCATCACACACAAACTGAATCAAATTGTACTCCAGGTACCAACACTTCACTGCTGACTAAAGGTTTTTCAATCTCTCTAGGATTTTTTTCTCAGTTCTTATTAACCACAGCTTTAAGGGAAAGTTGAGGAAGTCATCTCTGTTAATAAGACACTAGTAATGGTAATCAGTGCTCTAAGAGTACTAGAACTCTGGAAGCACATTGGCCCAAATACAAAAGACTCTTGACAGTAGCATTCATTCGATAGTGAAAGATGAGATAGAAAAAAACAGAGAAGAGGATACGGAGTGTTAATATTAGGCACTACTCATTATTACAAGGAAGAATATTCAAGAAAACTAAACACCAATGCCATCTGGAAGAGTGTAAAAAGACAACGTGGCACCAAGTAATGTCGCTAGAAAAGAGAACACCACTGGCTATTTATTAGTTAGCTAATGGTACCTAATGATATAACAAGATGAGAGGTATTCTCACAGTCATTTCACAGTCATGCATGTGTAACATGCGTGATTGAAAGGCAGGACACAAGTGGGTATACTCAGAAAGTGTCTTTTGGGCAAAATCATAGTCGTGGTCCTAAGTGGAGATCAGTGAACAGGCAGACAGTATCAAACAAGGAGTATCCATAATCAAAAATGAAAACATGAGAGAGGGTCAAATGAGGAGGGCGTGAGACCAAATTAATACAGGACTTAACTCGGGAAAGGTGCACACATTAGAGAAACCAACAAACTCTAAGATGAGAAACAGAAGCATGCAGCAAAACAGCCAGAAGCACATGAGCTCAAAACAAATCAAACAAAAGTAGTGCTTTTCAGGCTGGAAAATTCCTCACTCTTGTTACTATATACCCTTCCTATTATCCTCACTGTAATTCACTGTAGTTACTTATTAATTCACTGTATTTACTTAGTAAAAGTATGCATGAGATGAATAACTTGAAATATAAAGCTTTAAATATAAAGGGTTATTTAAAATGTTTCCACAAATGGCTCGTATCCTATTAATCATTCTAGATGTGAATTCCAACATTTGAGAAAATGCTCTGCTTTTATCAATAAACCAAGTAACTGAATATGAGTTATGTGGTTTATACAAGGCTATACAAGGTTATACAATAATATAATGATATGACATGACAAAATAAGAATCAGACAAATGAGGATAATGCAGTCTGAATGTCTGAGTTCACATTATATCTGTTCTATTAGAATGGAGAACACATACAAACTGAAATTAGGACTATTAGAATTCAATACCTGTGAGTTGTTTACTGTTGCTGATTAGCACAGCAGGCACTTTTGTAATGGTCTCTATGGGAAGCAGACATTCTGCCAAGATGTTTTTTTTCTCCCATCTATGTTTCATTTGAAATCATCATTAAATATACACAACCTTGGAATCCACTTAGTTGGGGTTTATACAATCAGAATAAACATTACCCTGCAGTGTGTGTGTTTGTGTGTGTGTATGTGTGTGTGTGGTTTGCTTGTTTTAAACACACAGCTAGGTAACTACTGGACAGAACACACCCTTGGTAAATCTCACCCAGCAGTTAGAGTCAGAACCAGAATATTATTTCTGGTGTCACACACAGTAAATACAACAGTACAATACAATGTAACAATACAATACAATGCAATATAGGGAAAAATGCAGTAAATACTTAGTGTAACATTAAACTAACAACAGAAAAATAGCTGTTTACAAGATACAGTCAAGATTTTATTTCTGAAAAACAAACAAACAAACAAAAAAGATGCATTTTAAGTTCAGAACGTTTAGGTCTGTATTTGCATCATTTTTGTTTTTGACATTTCTGTGATATACTAACTAATATTCAACTTTTTCAGATAAATCCCACATTCTGACATGTGTTTGGTAATAGTTTAAAGGAGCTAAATGTTTAGCATAACAAGAGAACTGTAATGGGTGATAGGGATGAGGTTAATTGTAATAAAATTAAGGTGTTTCCAAGGGAAAATAAAGGAACTGTCCAGAAACCCAAGCATATTAAATTAAAGGATTCAAGAGAGTTAAACTGTGAAAACTACTGCCTTGTGTCCAAGGTTTTTATTCAATTTTGTGCCAAAACGGTTCAGATATTGCAAATCCTCCTCTTCGTGTGCTTTGTGGGCTAACATGATTGGTCTGGTCAACATGCACAGTTATATTACTTGGTTAACATAAACTGGTTAACTGTAATCTATGGTGCAGCCCATAGGCTGTGTGTGCCTCGTACAATTGGGCTGAAAGAAGCAAGCTGAGAGCATTGCCCCCCACTCCCTCCCCTTTACCCTCTCATCCACTAGGGGGTTCTCTAACATAGTGTAAGATGCATGTGCTCAGTGTTTTCCATAATATACTGTACTACCGCATTATAAATATCAGGCATTGGTCTCTGTGCTTTATGTTTCTTTGGCCCTGTACAAGGGATTTACCATATAAAGCTTATCATCTAAGTCAACATTGTCCTTCTGGCCTATGGGTGTTTATGGAGAGGTCTGTTTCTTATCTTGCACCTAGACTCCTCCCTATAACCTGTGGACCCTCTCCTGTTTTCCACTTCTGTTTTTATCCTGTTTCTTGGCCAGTCTGTACCATGAATATTATATGGTTTTGCTCAGAACTTAAGTGGTTAGGTTCACATTGCGTGATCTCTGTACAAAGGGTCTAATCCTTTTTCACTAATGCCCACTTGTGAGCAATACTGATTAGTTGCAAATGAGAACAAAGTATTGAGTAGTTCTGCTTCAAATTGTTACAATGCAGAAATGTAGCATCAGTGTTTTCGTTTTGGAGCATTGCGTAACAATGACATAACTCAACTGGCTTCCCAAACAATGCCCACATATTTTGGCTCTGGTGGCTTCTCACTTTCCACATTTAATATTTTATGCCTCAAACTCTGAGCTATAATGTTATCATGATTTGACTGTGGTCAATAATGGTAACTAGGGTTAGTATATTATAAACAATAATACTACCATATAGGGTTTAAACTGGTGTAGTATGATAACTGTTTATTACATACTCATTTATGATACTGCCATGGTTTTATTATGATGCTTTATTCATTCATATTTAGTAACTTCTTTATCCTGGTCAGGTCACAGTGGTTCCGGAGCCGCTCCTGGGAACAGTGGGTGCAAAATGGGCAAATTCATCCTAGATGGGACGCCATTCTATTCATGATAGCAACTGGGGCAGGTAGGGTAAGCAACAGGACAGGAAGGAGCACACAATGTGCTACAGATTGATACAAAGAGGTACCAATGGGGCACCCAGGAAGCAGGGTGGGGGATGGGATAATGACCCTGGATGACACAGACACTTAGCAAAAGAACTTTGACAACAAGTATAGAATGCACCTCCAGCAAAGTGTGTAAGAACCTGCATGGTCTGAGGATCCATCAGATCAAGATGCATGCAGAGGGGGCAGGTGTCACAGAGCACAGGTGTAAATTTTGACAAAAGGCTTATGCAGTCTTGGAAACAATAGCCAAGGTTGAAGTGGACAGGCATTTTCAAGCAATGACCACCAGCATCATCTTCCCAGCAGCTGAGAGTTTTGGCTTGGAGGAAAAGACAGCAGTACATGCCCTCTACACCATGAACAACAGAGAAACTAAGATCCATCAGCTCAGGCAAGAGCTGAACAGCCTGATAAACTGGTTCAAAGTGGCACGTGGGGAGGAAAGGATAGCTCACTCTGAACTGTCCAGTTTCCTCCAGAAGAAGCTGATGATCTTGAAAAGGACAGACAGTCATCAAAGACAGAGGAAGTAGAGGGGCAGGATGTGAACTGCATTTCTAGTGAATCCATTTGGATGCATGATGCAGCTGCTAGGCCAGAAGCACAGGGAGGTCTGCATACTGCTCTGATAGGAAGGAGGACCAGGAGGTGGTCAAGATGGCCAGAGCCAGTTCAGCCCCAGAAACTAGTGAAGTACCCTATAAGGTTTACAAGCACTGTCCAAGGCTTCTGCCCAGCTCTGAAGGATTCTGAAGGTGATAACATACTTCCTGTTGAAAAATTCCCATATAGGCACCTCAATTCAGAAAGGAGGGATCCCAAAGCTACCTGAGTGTCTCAAGCACATTAGGGTGTGGTCAGCCAGCTGATCAGGGAAGGCTGAGAGAATAAGGGGGGGGCGGGGGTGTATCTGACTGTGCTGTGGTTGGACCTAACAAATGCCTATGACTCCATACCCTATATGATGTTTGAGGTGGTACTGGACCTACACTACATCCCAGGGAAGGTTAGAAACATCATCTTGGACTACTACAGCAGGTTCAGTCTGAGAATCTGGGTCCAAAAGAACGGAGTGGCATGAGCTTGAGAAGGGGATCATCACTAGATGCACCATCTTGCACTTACCATAAACAATTTCAATTTCAAATTTTTATTTTATTTTCAACTAGACATGGGATGACATGTAGTGAAATGCTTTTTACAACTGACATAAAATGGACTTTACATAGAGTTAGAAAATGGGAAAGTATTAAAAGAGAAAGTAAGTGACTCACAGGCACCAATTAAAAAGATACCATAGAGCCAAGTGTTTACATAGACTAAATGAGATCATTGCTTTTGACTGCCATTTATACTTTGCATTTTCTCCATACACACCAATAGCATTAGCACTGTTACAAATTTATCATTCAAATCTCGTACATAATTGTACACATAGTACTTTTACACATTTTCCTTTTACCATATTGAAACCATATCCAGTTGCATATTTAGTGGAAATAATATTGTGAATCACTGTAGATTGTATTCTAGGCCTATGGCTAATGGTAGCCATGTTTGTTGTGGCATTTGCTGTTCATCAGCTTCAGCCCCATATTGCCTTGTGAGACAGCTTTAGCATTTAGCTTGCAAATTTTCCCAGAAAAAGAGCACTTTCTTTTTTTTTCTTTTCTTTCTTTTTTGGGCAGCTTTTATTAAAAATTTCTCCTTTTTAATGTTCGTTTTTTAAAAGTTGACTCTATTTAAAATAAACTCTTTTTCTTTAAAGTTCACTTCTTTTTTTAAAGTTGACTTTTTTTAGTCGCCTTGACTTTCAGGGCCACCATACCAATGGCTAATGGCGGCCATGCTTGTTGTGGCATCCACTGTTTCTGAGCTTCACTCCCGTAGTGCCTTTCAAAGTAGACTTTCTATTTAGCTTGCAACTTTTCACAAAAATAAAGAACTCTCTTTTTTAATTTTGTTGGCTTTCATTTAAAGTTGCACCTCCTTTTTTTTAAATCTTTTTTAATTGACTCATTTTTTTTAAAAAAGTTGACTCTTTCTCTCTCTCTCTTTTTTAAAGTTAACACTTAAAAAAGTTGCCTCTTTTTTATTTAAAGTTGACTTCCTTTTATTTAAAGTCAACTTTTTTTTTTAAAAGTTGACTATTTAAAATTATATTATGTAAGTTGCCTCTTTTTATTTAAAGTTATTTAAAGACCTTTTTTCAAAATATATATATTTTTTTTATTTATGGTGCCTTGCCCACCATAGGGTGGCTGTGGCTATTACATGCTGATACAGGCCAGAAAGACAGCTTTAGCTGGAGAAAAACCTTTCTTAGAAGAAACTGAGGACCATTAGGGCATTGTAACAACCAGGTTTTTCTCTGCATGCAGTCCAACATTGTTGTCCTTCTTCTGAAAAGCTGTGCACTAGGGCTGATTGTTAGTAGCTTTATCTGTAGTCTCTAGCTGTGCACGTGTCCAGCAATATGCATGCTCAAGCTGTGTAGCCAGCAGTCAAGGGACTTGGTACCTGAGTATGAGGTCTGACATTACAATCCACACAAAAAGCTCTCTCATATACGATTATTTTCACAGTTTGTACAGGAAACTGAAAGATTACTCTTAAGCTTTCAATGTGCTAAGCAACTATAATTTAATTGACTGTAAATGATAGGTGCTAAAAGCATGCTGCTTGAAGCATGCTAGACTTTATGGAAAAATGGTTTAGCCTAATGGTTAAAGTGTTATCCTCTTAACACCATTTAATAGTATTCATGAACAAATAATGTAATAATTGCAGTATCCAGGTCTATGTTTACACTAGCAAGGGACAAAGTTACATTAAGAGAAGCATTAAGATTTCTCTTCACTGAAACTAAGGGGCAAGGTCCATAAAGACATGATTTTGCCAATGTTGGTGTGGAAGAACTCGAGTGGCCTGGACAGAGCCCTGGTGCTCAGTAGGTCATGTTCTGCACCAACATAACTTTTACCCATCTCTACTATGCTATTGTGCATATCCCATTTCACGTGTAATTTAGTGCTTGTCATGACACTATGTATGTGAATACAGTATATGCTATATATACAATTCTCAAAATGAACTTGGGTAAGAAATAGAATATTAAACTAACACCAAATAATGTATGGGAAAAGCCATATGAAGGGCTAGGGCAGGTTCAGGCTATATATGACAGGAGTTCCCAAATTTTTCATATTACTACTACCACTACTACTACTACTAATAATAATAATAAATCGCAAACACCTTGGCTATGCTTCACAGACCCCACTTTGAGCACTACTGACATATACACAGTTACACAAAGAACATCTGGGACTACTAATGATAAGGCAGGGTAAATACAGGTAACAGGGTGGAGCATTGACCAAAGCAGACATTGTCTCTGGCAATCTGAGTGACAAAAACAACAACAACTGACAAACAGAATACAAATGGAGTTTGTAACGAAAACAGGAAGGGACTGTGTTGGAGTTAGACAAACTATGGCTTATCTTCATGAAAGCATAGTTGCATGTGACTACCTTGTGACAAAGCTTAGCAAAACTGTCACCCTCAAGTCAAGTCCAGTCTTTATTATCATCTCAGCCATATACAATGTAACCTATCAGGATTTCTCAGCTTTTTGTGTAGTCAAAAGCACTAATGTGTAGTACTTATTGAGGAGGGGAGAGAACATTTTATTTAGACTAAGATAAATGAACTGATTAATGTACAGTACTACGCCCATTACCTATGAATCAACATTGTTATTTTCACAGTTTTAGTCAATATTGTACATATAGGGGCAGGAATTTAATAGCCTTGGATGCAAAAAAGGGCACAGTATCCCTTGGGGGAAAGAATTAAAACTACCTATAACTATATAGTTACACCTTAATAATCCAGATCACAGTAGTAGTACAGAACAGTGCTCTAAAGCACCCCATTTACGTCTCTGAAAAAGAGTCATGTGAGTATTTATAGCTGCTAAAGCCTAGGCAGGAATGAATCAATGTGAAAATATGTCACTGCTTCTTATGCACATTGTCAAATTGTAGCACGGCTAACTTTCTGAATTCCGATTCTATTATGCAGTTATTCTTTCTAAATCCCCCAGGACACACCCATTTATCAGAATGTACAAGCGAATTAAATCACACTGTAAGGGTTTAAATTTTATTTTAACCAGAATTCAAGTACGGAGGAGAGGATTGGAGAATTTCACTCTTAACAACAATCTTTGTATGTGGTTATCAGTTACATCTGCCCTGCAAATTACTAAATTATTCTGCATCCCTATTGAGATTTATTATTATTATTATTATTATTATTATTATTATTATAAATAACCTGGTGCATTTTTAGACTATTTTATACTATAAAGCTCCAGAATTACAGCTGATTGGTGACTTTTCTGATCAAATACACATTGCTGACACTGAGAAATGATCTGTATTAATATATCATAAAGAGAGAGTGGTAGGCTGAAATGTGGTGTAGAAGGGCTGAGCTTGGCTTCACTGATTTCTGTAATATATGCAAAAATATTAATGAAGGAAAGAGATGAGAGCCTGGAAACTGTCATTCAGTGCTCTGCAGCAGAAATTGTCAGTGCTGGTGTGTGTGTGTGTTTGTGTGTGTGTGTGTGTGTGCATATTTGCATTAACTTTGAGGCAACCCCACATTTACAACAGCTGTTCTTAAATTACTATCAAACCTGTCAACAGCTGGGACAGCTCTGCCCCACTCAGTCTGCTAGTACTGTCAATCTAGTGGGATGAACATGGACAGATAGACAGTGCATGCACACACACACACACACACACACACAGACACACACACACACACAAAACCAACAAAAAAAATGACAAAAAAAACCAACAATGCTCTATGTGGACCAAACCATGAACATTTTTTAGCTTGAACACAAAAGGCATTTAATGAATACAGTTTACAAAACTCTTGCTTTGTTTGCTTACTTGCATCGATTAATTACTTGAAATTAAACTGGATAGCAAAGCCACAAAAATGTATGTAGTGTAAATAGGCCAATAACAGCTAATTCCTTTTTCAGTTGATGTCCTGCTCAGGTGTGATATGCCTATAGAAAGGGGATATTTCTGGAGCGGTTTTAGTCTAAATGGGTCCAATAATTAAAAGAGGCGTGAGCTGTTGTCTTAGATGTCATAAATCATGGTCTTTTACTGAAGGAGGCTGGTCAAAGTGTTACATATCTTAGGGGGTCAAATTTGCCATCAGCAGTAAGAATTTTAAGCAAGTAATTCCATGATTGCAGTGCCATTTAGCTCTTGTAACTATATTTTAAAATTAATAATTTACTTTCCCATACTTTCCCATTATTCTTAACCATGGTATTAGCTTCCACTCTTATGCTGATGACACAGAGTTATATGTTTCAGCAAAGCCAGATGAGAGGCACTGGATTAATAAAGTTGAGGAATATGTAAAGGTCATTAGACATTGGATGCTGAGTAACTTCCCCCTACTTAATTCCAACAAGACAGAAGAGTCAAGAGTCATTTATTTGATACATTGGGCATTGAAATGCTTGTGACGAGGCTCAGATTCAGACATTGACAGTACAAGCACTTATTAGGCATGGACAAACACATGTTTAGACATGAATGGTTGAGATGATGCTGTAATGGCAGAGTAAAAGTGACATGTGCTATTAAGTAAGGCAGAACAGTAAATACAAGTAAAGTAAATAGTAAAGAGTAAATCTGAATAGTAAATCTCTAAGTGTCTGTAAGTGGCAGTAATAAAGTGTTGCAGTAATAGATGAAGGAATATTGGCTGTTGAGTAGTCTGATGGCTTGAAGATAAAAAGTGTTCTTCAGTCTGGTTGTCCATGATTGGATGCAACGGAAGCGTCTTCCAGACAGCAGTGTTGCAAACAGATAATGAGCAGGGTGAGTGCAGTCCTTAATGATACTGCAGGCCTTCCTCAAACAACGTGTTTGGTAAATGTCCTGTAAGGCCAGGAGTTTATTTCCAGTGATGAGCTCTGCTGTGCTCGCTACTCTCTGAAGAGCTTTGTGGTCAGAGGCAGAGCAGCTGCTGTACCAAACAGTGATGCAGTGGGTCAGAATGCTCTCTGTGGTGCAGTGGTAAAAGTTTGACATGATGTCAGAGGAAATGCCAAACCTCTTTAGCCTCCACAGGAAGTAGGGATGCTGACAGGCTACGCTCACTACTGTGTGTGTGGAGGTTTCAGGAGAGATCCTCGGAGATGTGGACACCAAGGAACTTGTAGCTCTTAAATCTCTCCACCTCCACCACATTGATGTGCCTAGGAGTGTGACCCCCTATCTGTGACTTCTACTAGGACCACAGGCAGCTAGAAGCAAGCTTTCTGATTACATAGTAACTCTGAATGGCCTTTCAGTTGCATCATGTGCTGAAGTAAACGACCATGCTGTGATTATTGACTCCAGTCTCTCATTTGAAGCTCATGTATTTAATATCACTAGGATAGCCTTTTTTCATCTCAGAAATATTGCGAATAAGAAATATAATGGCACTACATGATGCAGAAAAACTAGTTCAAGCTTTTGTTACCTCTAAGTTGGATTATTGTAAAGTCTTGCTGTTTGGATGCTCCAGTAAGTGCATAAACAAGCTCCAGTTAGTCCAGAAAGCAGCAGCCAGAGTCCTTACTAGAACCAGAAAAAACTTTACCTTGTCGGTCAAATAATGAAAGCTACAGCAGGGGGCAAAGCTTTCTCTTACAAAACTCCACTGTTAGGGAACAGCCTTCCAATTAGTGTTCGGGACTCAGACACGATCTTAATTCCCAAGGATAATAAGGACATTCAGTGAATTTACTATATTCTAAAATTAAGTACCACAATGTCACACACTCAGTACCACAATGTCAATGAAAATAATGAAAAAGAATGTGAGAACTTAATGTTCTTCTTCCCAAGATCTTTAAGATATGATCTTCAGATCATGCAACTTCCTGTTGAATGTGTGAACTGCGTAATATTCCAAATACTTCATGGGGTGAATGACTCCAGGTAACAGGGTTGAGTGAATGTTGTGGGACATTACATAAAAATTCGAATCTTTTGTATTAATGTGCAAAGATTCTTAATCAATTCTTCTCATTAGCAGTTTGAAGGATCTCAGCTAACACTGCTGTACTGTTCATTTTAATTATGCACTCCCAACTCTCTATGTAACTCCAATGTGGAAAAAAAGTGCAATAGGGAGAGGACAGGCCAGGCCTTGGCAGAGAATATATGAGCCAGTTTAATTGAGAGTGCTTGGCTAAGATTGCAGCACATAACAAATTAACCTTTGCCCAGAGTAAAAACATTACATTTCAATGCTAAGTTCAACCACTGTTTAGTAAATTTGTTTAACACAAGCGAAGGAAAACAATAATAAATTTCATTAGATCATTATTGTATTACATCATTTCCTTTTAATGAAATATCAACTAAAATATTAATGAGTCCCAGTGATTGGATTCAGTCCTTAGCAGGCAGTAGTGTTGCATGTTTTCTACAAATCACGCTGGTATTTGACCCCCTAATATTTATCTTAGATTTACTTGTATTCTTCTGTCTTATTTGTCCATTGTAACATCCTCCTACTACCTAGAAAGGAATGTGGAAATTGTACCAAATACCCATTGCTTTTTTAATTATTAGGGGTACAACAAAAAGTGCTTATAACTCTATTGGAACTGTTAAGATTTTACTTTATCAATATCATCATCATCATCATCTTCTTCTTCTTCTGCACTAAAACATGATACGCAGCAAATATGTGTGTGTATGTGTGTCTGTGTGTGTATGTGAATCACACTGTGCTGTATGTTCATATTCCCTTCAGCTATTGACCTCTGCTTTGTAATACTTACTTCTGCCTATTGCCTACTCTACATATACGTACACCAGTGTGTTTGACCTATGTGTCTTTGACTACTATTCTTCCTGACAATTTTGAATTATTAAAATAATCACCTCTCTATAGATATATTTCACTACCCACCTTCTTGCACTGTCTCACAAAAACATATGCTGTGACAGGTTCTTGCCATCTACTGCCAATGTCTTTCACTAAGCACTGAATGGGCTGGATATCTGACAAATCCTTTTTAGGTTGTTATAACTGGGCCTATTGGAGATTTTAAGTTAGATATTCATACCAATATACCCAGAAAGCATAAAAGACACACTGTGGCAGTGAGGGCGTGGTTAAGAGCTAACTGTGAATGGGAGGAGGAGTCGTGGAGAAGGAGCAGGTAACAAGTGATTGTTTACACCTATGTGTGGTTAATGAGAAACATGATTTTCAGTGAGACCTGGAATACCAGAGAGAGAGAGAGCTGGCAAAATTAGTCCCTAAATAGGTCTCATAACATTGGGTACTCTCAACAATATCACTATGTGGAGGAGTAGTATGCTCACTTTACAATAATCTCAGCCATAAACTGGCAAGTGGTGCATTAGTATGGGCAGTTTTGACATACATATAGAAGAACATTAGAATAATTCAGAATGTTTTACAAAATGATGTATGATACTATGATATATTATAGGTTTTCATAGTGTACAATTTGCAATTTTTACAAATTGGGCAGAGTGTTGTTCACACTGTATATTAAACAAAATGAATTAATAGAAAAGGAATTCAGTTTGGTTACATTCTGATTTGCCAGAATTTCTAAAATATTTTAGTATGAATGCAATACTAGAAATGCGATATCCACATCTTAACAGGTCTGATAGATAGATAGGTCTCTCTGTATTGTAAGTTTCATGTGTGTGTATGAATGTGTACCTTAATTTGTTTCTTAAGCAAACCCAATGTTATGCAGTCTCCAGAGAAGTTATATGACTGCACATGTTTCTGTAAAACTGTCAGATAGTGGCAATTCAGAAATAGTTGAGAAGCCACAGGAGTGTATATAGGTGTCAAGAGTGTGTCATGGGAACTAACTCAATATTTGCAGGGCCTTTCCCTCTTGGCTCTGAGAGGTGTGTCAAAACCCAACACACCCCCTGGCAGCAGAAGATTAATGTCTTCTTCAGGGAGAGAAAGAGAAGGAGCGATGGAGAGAGGGAGAGGCGAAAGTGCCTCACAGTACCACTAAAGCAAGCATAATAAAATTTTAGCCGAAACTGGTGGAAGTTAATTATCTCTAAAGATGAGGCCATTTAATTAAGAAAAAAAAAAAAAAAAAAACACTCAGGGCTATACACATACTCTGAACACAAATGTACACTTTCACAACCTTAAATTGATTAACTAATTCCTTTTGTGTGTTTTTTTTGTGTGACCACACAAGCAAAAATGCCCAGGGACACTATCTGAAATGTATTCTTTATTGTAAAATTGCAATTTTCCACACTTAAAAGTTCACATTTAAAATAACACCCTTCAATTATTACACACAAACACACACACACACCTTGTAATCAGCCTCTCAAGACCATGTCTGAAGCTCAAACTTCCTATAAATTCCCATCTCTCACATTCGCTTCTCGTAACAAGGGATGGATGATTCTACTGTGAAAATTTGCAAATGTAAATATCTAGATGTACATATACAGTGGGGGCAAAGAGTCTGAGACCGCTAATGAAAATGCTTCTTTGCATTCTTTTCTAATTCAATACATTTTTTATTACAAATGATATGATCAACATACCAATCTAAGCGAAAGTATAATTTTTGATAGATAGATAGATAGATAGATAAATAAATAAATAAAGCCATACATTTCAGAATTTATTAGTGTTTGCTATTTCCCCCTTTTTCTGTAGTGACAGTGTGCACTCTAGTTGGCTTGGACTCCACAAGTTTGTGCAAAATCTGATGATCCATATTATCCCAGCATGATTTCACAATATTCCAAAGAGGATCTTGTGATGTTACCGAATACTTGGGTTTCTCTGTCTTCAAATGCCCTATAAATGCTTGATGGGGTTTAGGTCTGGGTGCCTGTGGAAGACAGTTCATGACAGTCAGCACTCCTTGATCTTCTTTGGTCTTCAAGTAGTTGTTGTAAAGCTTTAAGGTGTGTTTTGGGCCATTATCCTGCTCAGGATGAATCCTTCTTCACAAAGACCCAAACCAGAGGGTATAGCATGTCTCTGAAGAATGGAGTAGTCTACTCCTTTGTCTGGGTGTAGTTGATTCTGTGTAGGTTCCCAACTCCAGAGTAGGCGAAACACCCCCAGACTTGATTACTCCCACCACCACGGTTCACTGTTGTTTTGATACACTGTGATATAAATCTCTCTCCTGTTCTTCTCCCTACATAAACCCTTCTGTTACTGCCATAAAACTCAAATTGGATTCAGTAAATAATACTTTTTCCAGTCATCTACGGTGAAATGTTTGTATATCATAGCCTATGCCAAGCATTTTACCTTGTTTAGCTTTCGGAGAATTGGTTTAGAGACTGCTACATAGCCTTCTTTTGACCATAGTTTTACTGATTGGAGTCACTTGCTCTTTATTTCACACATTTTTGCATTCTGTCATCTTTACTTATTGGTCTACTTTATGTACTGGTGTGGTCAATTTTGGTCTGCCTGATCATGGTTTGGATACTACTTATCCAGTTTTAGAGTGCCATGCACTTAGAAAGCTTCAGTTTAGTCATGAGATGATGATGAGAATGCCCCTCCTTGCTTAGAAAAACTATTTATCTCCTGGCACATTCACTTAATTCTGATGCAATATTTCCCACTGTCACAATGCACAATGCACTGCTACACAGTGAAATATTCTGAAAACCTGAATTGCGGCCATATTTATAATAGGTGAATAATGGCTGCAAAGGTTTAAACTTAAACAAGCTTCTGATGAGTAGATCAAATCCATCTTCAGTGGAAAGGATAAGGAAATCTGACCTTTTGTCCAAAGGGAACTGACATGGTCAGTTTCAAAAATGTGTTTACTTGCTTTTCAGTAATGCCAAATGTTAAGGAATTCTAGGAAGATTCATCTTTTCACTCAAATTGTTATGCTGATTATATGATTTGTAATGAAAAACATTGTATTAAATTTGAGAAAATACAAAATAGAAGCATTTTCACTAGTGGTCTCAGATTTTTGGGCCCCACTATATGTGAAATAAATAATGCAAGACTATTAGAATTTCACTATATGTGAAATAAATAATCCAAGACTATTAGAATTTGGGTCCTGTTTACAACAATAAGCTATATATACTATATCACTTAAAACTAGGGTTGCTTCCCACAGACCCAATTCCCAACCATTTGTTAAAATGTTTGATATTACTTTAAATAACCTATTATATTTGATTTGGCAGTTGTAGTTACTGATGTTGAAATGTAAAAGTCTTGGAATTGAAAACCATTTTATGAGATATTTTGAGGCAGATTGGGCAACAATGGACCTTTTTTTTATTTTTATTGATAGAAAATTAAGTGCGTGGTCTGTCTTTTGATTCATTTCTTTTTAAAAAAGAAACATCAGGATCGAAAGTATGGATACTTAGCATTGATCTGCCCATCCCTGCTTGTGACTGAGTTTCCACTCCATGTCCCGCTCCAGTCCGGACATCACATTGATCACTCTCACCTGATTACTGACTTCTCCTGTTTCCTGTTACAGTCCCATTTCCTCGGTGTATTTAAATGGTTGACTCGCTTCATTTCATTACAAGGTTTTGCCGCTTTCCAAAGACAGCTCTGTGTGTCTCTGGCATGCTTAATTTTGTGTTGCAAATAACATGTAATATTTTGTTTAGCCTACAATGACTTCCTCTCTCTAGGATATTTAGGCAATCAAAATACACTTATACACATTAGTGAAAATCTATACCTGCTGTTCAGCATATTGATCCAATGTTGCATACTTGCGAATAATGTGATGGGCAAGACATCTTTCTGCAGAAAGCACTATTGATTATTTTCAGGCAGACAGTCTCCAGATGCCTCTTCCAAATCACTGAATTATTGAATTTTCACCCTAACCATTATTATATCTATTTTTTTTTTCATTTCATGTTTGATTGTCTTCTCTCTGTTATAAAAATCCAGTCCATATCCCTGGAAAGAAATATAATGAAGTGCTCTATAATTAACATGGCCACACATTCCAGTTTAATGAGAATGTGAGCAAGGGGATTAAAATAATTCTTTTGAAAAAAAGATAAAAGATTCTCTCTTTTTAATATTGCAAACCCTTCATTACTTGTCACAGTTGTGATAGTAGAAAAAAAAACCCCAGACAGATTGACTATAGAGTTCATCACTTACTTGAATCTAATAGAGACACTTCTGCCTCTAAGTGCTCTTGGTGAGGTGACTCTAAGGATAAAAATGAACTTATTACTAATTAAACAAATAAAGTAATCACTCAGAGTGATCACATCTTTGATTCTGACATTGAAGATAGACGACTGGAAGAAATACACATGCAGTCATATGCATTCGAAGTATAGATGCTCTGTGAATCTGCTAGGTTTTAACCTGATAATCAGTCAACGTGTTTAGTTCTGTAGAGCTACACTAGAAAGTCTGAAATTTTAAAGAGAAAGAAAACTTTTATTTATTTACACCATGTCAATGTCTCATTCAAATTGCAGTATTGGCTTCTCAGTGTTCAACAACTTAGATCAAAAGTTTTCATCTCCATTCATTAATTCATTCATTTTCACACACTGACATGTCCACACATACCAGAAGTCACTCATCAAACCCTGCTCCGTACCACATTCCTTTGACCTGCCATCCCTCAAGATGCAAGAAAGGCATCCATCAAGACATTTTTCTGTACTGGCACCCAGTTTGTTGAATGCACTTCCCTGGGCAGGATGAAACAAAAATGCTTTCAACTAGTGTGAAGCTTGCAGACATTGTTTCCAGGTCTCATCAAAATTCCCCAACTACATCTCAGAAATCACACGAAAGACCTATGTTTTATAATAAGGGAGATGCATTCTTCTTTTTCTCAGTTCATGGTGTTGTGCACGCATTTCTGATGCATGTCATATAGACTGTGCACAAGGCAGCATGTCTCTGATGGGGTCTCAAAAAAATTGTTTAATTAATTTTTAAAAAGTATTCATTTGTATGTTCATTGTGCATGTTTTTCATTGTTCTTAAATGCACACTGTTATTAAAGGAAAATCTTTCCATTGCTTTTCCCCAGGATTCCTAATAAGCAATCATTATTTCTTTAAATTTCATATAAATTAAATATGAAATACAAATTTCCTAACAGAAGTCAGAGAGGGTAATTAAGAGAACTGGAAATGTTGGTCATAATGTTGGTAGTGCTAGCTCTGATTACAAGATTGTCTATTTGATCAGTACTGTGCTACTTCATGTCACTATTTTTTAATGTTTATTTTGTGTGTGTGTGTGTGTGTGTGTGTGTGTGTGTGTGGTAACCTTTTCAGACACTCTTGGTTAATCCGGAATGGATCATTAGCTCTTTTGTGGGCTATTTCTTTCACACATTCTGTATCTGAAAGCCCTGGGAATGGAAACATGCACTGAATTGCTTTCAGAGATATCATCCATGCGGCCAGGCCAGAAGTGCATTTACCCCATTTACACATTAGCACAGCCTGTAGTCAGTTCACTCATTCAGCTAGGCTTGGCCATCCATTTACACCCAGTAATGCTCTCAGAATAAGAGAAATGAAGTGTACAGTTTGAAAAAAGTGGCCAATGTGTCACTAACAGTAGTCTGCTCAGAAATACAGAGCACACATGAGCTTTTTATTGGTGCTTACACTTGGTATGGTAGTCATAGAGTTATGTAAAACTTTTTTTTCTCAAAACAAATGACATTTCCAGCTCATTTGGAGCTTTCTATTTCAAAAAAATAACTTGTAGAGATCCTAATGCATGACCGTGACTTAGTAAGGCATGGGAATGAGATAATTAAGTTGAGGGAATGAGATAATTAAGTTGTGGCCACAACTTAATAACATAAGGGATCGAGAAGGTGCAGCCACCTATTAATAAGTCATTATCATTGTGTTGTGCCCCAAATGGTGTGTGCATATACAGTGGATATAAAAAGTCTACACCCTTGTTAAATTTGCAGGTATTTGTAAGAGAGAAAAATGAAAATAAGATAAACCGTGTCAAATCATATCACATTTAACATGATATACAGAAGCAATCAACAATGTGGAAAACAAACAAACATATTAGGGGAAAGAAAAAAAAAACTTACAATAACATGGTTGCACAAGCGGTTTATCTTTCTACAAGTGGTTTAATTATCTTCGTTTAATTTTTACGTCATAAAAACCTCAGTTTTACCAGACGTGTGTAGAACCTTTATATCCACTGAATATACAGTGTTTTTATGGAAACCACCAAATGCTTGGGAAAATCTTCGGTCTGTCTGTTTTAGTTAAGATGTAGACACTAAACAACTTTACAAGGGAATTTTTTTTTTTACATTTTTTTTATTTAAAACATAATTATGTTTTAAATAA